>NW_017189517.1:38913236-39143239 GCF_001704415.2 Capra hircus | reverse complement strand
TGGTTGCTCTCTGCCTATAACACTCTTCCTCAGCTCCATATCTGCACAGCTCACTTCCTTCAGATCTCTCTTCATGCATCATATTTTCAAAAGAAAAAAAAAAAAACCCTCCTGGCCACCCCATCTAAAATACTACCCTCTCCTTAACCTAACCCCAATCCTCCTTGCTAGGCTTTAATATTTCTCCAGAACACTGATCACCATCATTGAGATATTACTTATTTAAATAATTGTTGACTCCTCTGCTCCTCCTCCTCTATAATATAAATTCTGTAAGTAAAGGTACTTTGTCCTATTTTTTCGACATCTAAACAGTGCCCAACACATAGTAAGACTTCACATATACTTGTTATAATAAAGGACAGATGAATGGTGACATGAAATGATGAATAAGGTCACTCTACAGAGCCTGAAATTTAAATGAAAGCAAATTGAGTCTGACTCATTTGGGCTCACCAGTTCACTTTCTAGTCTCATATAACATTTATCTGTCTCATAACATTTCACCTTTGTGAAAACTGGGGACACGGAAGTAGAGAAGCAAAGCCACGTATCTTAGGTTTCTTACGTGATAAGTCATATCTCTGTTCGCCTCCAAGGCAAACCATTCAATATCACAGTTATCCAAGTCTATGCCCCAACCAGTAACGCTGAAGAAACTGAAGTTGAACGGTTTTATGAAGACCTACAAGACTCTTGAGAACTAACACCCAAAAAAGATTCCTTTTCATTACAGGGGACTGGAATGCAAAAGTAGGAAATCAAGAAACACCTGAGTAACAGGCAAATTTGGCCGGGGAATGAGGAATGAAGCAGGCAAAGACTAATAGAGTTTTGCCAAGAAAATGCACTGGTCATAGCAAACACCCTCTTCCAACAACACAAGAGAAGACTCTACACATGGACATCACCAGATGGTCAACACCGAAATCAGAATTGATTATCTTCTTTTCAGCCAAAGATGGAGAAGCTCTATACAGTCAACAAAAACAACACCAGGAGCTGACTGTGGCTCAGATCATGAAATCCTTATTACCAGATTCAGACTCAAATTGAGAAAATAGGGAAAACGCTAGACCAATCAGGTTAGACCTAAATCAAATCCCTTATGATTATACAGTGGAAGTGAGAAAATAGATTTAAGGGCCTAGATCTGGAAGATAGAGTGCCTGATGAACTATGGAATGACGTGCTGACATTGTACAGGAGACAGGGATCAAGACCATCCCCATGGAAAAGAAATGCAAAAAAGCAAAATGGCTGTCTGGGGAGGCCTTACAAATAGCTGTGAAAAGAAGAAAGGCGAAAAGCAAAGGAGAAAAGGAAAGATATAAGCATCTGAATGCAGAGTTCTAAGGAATAGCAAGGAGAGATAAGAAAGCCTTCTTCAGCCGATCAATGCAAAGAAATAGAGGAAAAGAACAGAATGGGAAAGACTAGAGATCTCTTAAAAAAAATAAGAGATACCAAGGGAATATTTCATGCCAAGATGGGCTCGATAAAGGACAGAAATTGTATGATCTTAATAGAAGCGAGAAGATATTAAGAAGAGTGGCAGAAATACAGGAAGAACTGTACAAAAATGATCTTCACGACCCAGATAATCATGATGATGTGATCACTAATCTAAAGCCAGACATCCTGGAATGTGAAGTCAAGTGGGCCTTAGAAAGCATCACTACAAACAAAGCTAGTGGAGGTGATGGAATTCCAGTTGAGCTGTTTCAAATCCTGAAAGATGATGCTGTGAAAGTGCTGCACTCAATATGCCAGCAAATTTGGAAAACTCAGCAGTGGCCACAGACTGGAAAAGGTCAGTTTTCATTCCAATCCCAAAGAAAGGAAATGCCAAAGAATGCTCAAACTACTGCACAATTGCACTCATCTCACAAGCTAGTAAAGTAATGCTCAAAATACTCCAAGCCAGGCTTCAGCAATACGTGAACCGTGAACTCCCTGATGTTCATTCTGGTTTTAGAAAAGGCAGAGGAACCAGAGATCAAATTGCCAACATCCGCTGGCAAGAGAGTTTCAGAAAAAACATCCATTTCTGCTTATTGACTATGCCAAAGCCTTTGTCTGTGTGGATCACAATAAACTGTGGAAATTCTGAAGAGATGGAACACCAGACCACCTGACCTGCCTCTTGAGAAATCTGTATGCAGGTCAGGAAGCAACAGTTAGAACTGGACATGGAACAACAGACTGGTTCCAAATAGGAAAAGGAGTACGTCAAGGCTGTGTATTGTCACCCTGCTTATTTAACTTATACACAGAGTACATCATGAGAAACGCTGGGTTGGAGGAAGCACAAGCTGGAATCAAGATTGCCAGGAGAAATATCAATAACCTCAGATATGCAGATGACACCACCCTTATGGCAGAAAGTGAAGAGGAACTAAAAAGCCTCTTGATGAATGTGAAAGAGGAGAGCGAAAAAGTTGGCTTAAAGCTCAACATTCAGAAAACGAAGATCATGGCATCTGTCCCATCACTTCATGGAAATAGATGGAGAAGCAGTGGAAGCAGTGTCAGACTTTATTTTTGGGGGCTCCAAAATCACTGCCGATGGTGACTGCAGCCATAAATTAAAAGACACTTACTCCTTGGAAGAAAAGTTATGACTAACCTAGATAGTATATTCAAAAGCAGAGACATTACTTTGCCGACTAAGGTCCAGCTAGCCAAGGCTATGGTTTTTCCTGTGGTCATGTATGGATGTGAGAGTTGACTGTGGAAGAAGGCTGAGCCACCAAAGAATTGATGCTTTTGAACTGTGGTATTGGAGAAGACTCTTGAGAGTCCCTTGGACTGCAAGGAGTTACAACCAGTCCATTCTGAAGGAGATCAGCCCTGGGATTTCTTTGGAAGGAATGATGTTAAGCTGAAACTCCAGTACTTTGGCCACCTCATGCGAAGAGTTGACTCATTGGAAAAGACTCTGATGCTGGGAGGGAATGGGGGCAGGAGGAGAAGGGGACGACCGAGGATGAGATGGCTGGATGGCATCACCGGACTCGACGGACGTGAGTCTGAGTGAACTCCGGGAGATGGTGATGGACAGGGAGGCCTGGTGTGCTGCAATTCATGGGGTCGCAAAGAGTCGGACACGACTGAGCAACTGAACTGAACTGAAGTAATCGCTAAGCGTCAAGAATGTATCCAGTGATGTAGCAAAGCACATAGGAGATACGAAAACAAACGAAAAAAGGCTTAAAGTATACTGTTTAAAATCATGGATTTCTCCAATCAAAGAGACCTAGATTCTAATCTCAGCTGTCACAGTTGAGCTATGTGATCTCGGAAACATTTATTATATTGTCTGAGTTTTAGATACTTCATCCATAAATAAGAACAATATTACCTTGCTCTGGTTTGTTGTGGGGATCAATGCTGTAATCCACAGAGAGACAGAGTGAGAAAGTTTAACACAGTCTTGGCAAACAATAACCAGTATCAATAATATTACTGCTAATAATGAATGTATTCTTATTATTCAATTATAATGCTGAGACATCGAGAGATCAACACAATAAAGTACGGGACCTAGAACCAGAACATGTGTTATAGACTCTCCATAATGTACGAACATCATTTGCAGGCACAGTATTCAGTTTTCAGTCATATAAACATTTTGTAGTAGAGAAGGTCTTTTTCTTTTAAACTTTATATTTTTTAATTGGAGTAGAGGGTATTAACAATGTTGTGGTAGTTTCACGTGAGCAGCAAAGGGACTCAGCCATACATATACATGTAGCCATTCTCCTCTCCCATCCAGGCTGCCCCATGACACTGAGCAGATTTCCATGTGCTATACAGTAGGACCTTGCTGGTTATCCATTTAACACTGGATAAACATTTGATTAGTGACTAATCTTTAGCTTATTTTAAGCAGCTATACCCCAATACACATAGCTGATTAACAGTGTTGTGATAGTTTCAGCTGCATAAGGAAGGGACTCAGCCATACATATACAGGTATCCATTCTTCTCCAAACTCCCCTCCCATCCAGGCCACCACATAAAATCGAGCAGAGTTCCCTGTGCCATACAATAGGTTCTTGTTGGTTATCCATTTTAAATATAACAGTGTGTACATGCCAGTCCCAAACTCCCTAACTATACTGTCCCCTTCTCCTTTCCCCTGGCAACCATAAGCTCATTCTCTAAGTCTGTGAGTCTGTTTCTGTTTTGTAAGTTCATTTGTATCATTTCTTGTTAGATTACACATATAAGGGATGGCAAACAATATTGGATGGAGAAGTCTTTGGAGACAGAAGTCTAGAGTTTGAGTGCCAGCTCCACCACTTACTTTATGGATGATTTTGGGCAATTCATAATGATACTGAGATTCATTTTCTCTTAACATGCGAAATGGAATAACTCAAAGGGGCATAATAATGACTAAATGAGATACTATATTATAAAAATTCCTGGCACCTTTAAAAAGTAGGAGTCAACAAAAGTCAGTTGAATTAAAGCTTGATTTATATGTTGTATGAATATAACTTGCCCGTTCTTATATGAAGGTCCAGAGAAGCAAGAAGCAATTAGAGTCAGCAAGCAAAAATATGCAAGAGTGAGAAAAATGTTTTCAAAGAGTTAAATGTTTGGTAAGGTTGAAGGAAAGCACACAAACTAAACAGTAGAAAGAGATAAAGGCTAGAGAAATATATAAGGATCCTATAGCTTGTATAACACGTTCAACATTGTAGACTTTATCATGAAGGCTATGGAAAATCAAAGAAGGCCTTTACAAGGAGAGGTACCAGACCTAAAACTGGCTGCTAGGTAACAAATGGATTGCAGGGTGGAGCAAGGAGACACAAAGTGATCTGTGCAGTGGTATAGCTAAAGGATTCAAGTAGACATATACAAGATGAATTCTGGAGGTAAAGATGGTAGGGCTTCATGATTCATTAGATATTGGTGTAGGCAGTAGAAAAGGATGACTTCAAGGTTTCCAGTTTGAGCAGTTGGGTAGATGCCACTTACTGAGAGGAAGAAGAAAGAAGGGGATACAGGTCATGTATGATGACAGCCTGGTCAAGATACAATATGCTGATAAATGATAGATTTAGAGGGGAGCACAGAAAAGAGAAAGATCCCTTCTGACATTGAGTTATAAGAGAGACAGCACTTGAACTGGGTGTGACTTTAGGAGAACAGTTAGGGCAGAGAAAGAATGCAAGGCATATTGAAGGAATGGCAAATGACTGTTCAGAACATAAGGTTTCTTTTAGGGCACTCTAACAATAAAGATAGAGAGGCATACTGGGACTCCAATACATAGAGCTTTGAATATTATGATAAAGAGTTGAAGCTTACCTGAGGATTTATGGTCCAAGATTGCTACTATCATTATGGCCTTAGGCAAGTCACTTAGTCCTTCTCTCTTCATTTTTCTCATTTATGAAATGAGTGGCTCCCAGATTTTTGGGTTTCACGGATCAGTACAATTTGTAAAAGGGGTGGCCATGAAGCAACAAAGGGTTGCAACATCATTTTACCAAGTATGGACATTCAGAAAAGCAAATGAATAAAAAACTATCATCTAGTACCATCACTTCATAAAACAAAGGATATTTCAAAAAAAAGGAAGATAAATTCAAATATTTTTTTAAATGGGTACATTTGGTTTTTATGGAATGCTCACTTCATTGTCTTTATTTTTCTCTTTTCATTGAGGATTGGTGCAAACTTCTGGCATTGGTCCAGAGACCAGACTTGGCAACCACTGAATCATACTCCAGGATTCATTCCAATGCTGACATTCTAGGATTTCTATGATTCCTAAGGGCTTATTCATCAAACAGTAGGGAATCATTGAAGGATTTGGGGGTAGTGAATTCATATTATCAAAGCTATGTTTTAGGAAGTTAATATGGGAGGTCTTGGAAGAGAAAAGGCAAGTGGTCCAATCGTGTGGCTAACACCAAAGTTGAGGCATAAATTAATAAAGGCACAGGCTAAAGCACTGACAATACCTATGGAACACTGGAATAAACGTGTCCAGAGCACAGATTCTGGTAGAGCTGACAGCGTGCTTTGTAAGTCAGGCCTTGATTGGAAAGCTTGGCTTTATTCAGTGGGTCCATTTGTGCCATCCTTTTGTTGAGGAGACTTTTCAGGAAGTTGAGTCAAAAGCACCATTTTTTTTTTTCTGGCTTAACATATTTAAACCACAATTTACAATGTCTCTGGGAGGAAGATAGTATATTATTCATATTGTGCTGAAGAAATCAAGGAATCAATTGGTTGAATGGGGCAAATCATGCAGAGGAAGCATATGCAAATGAGTTGCTTAAAAATCAGTGCTTGGAGAGGTCACAAATGGAAAACAGTCCTATCATGCCATACAATCAAAGCCACAGGACTCAAACAGAAAATCATAGAAAATAGCCCCTTTTATATCCTGAACTATTTCTTGCCCCAACCCTTTCCAAAGAAAATTACAAAATGGAAAGAGTGGTTCATCATGTGAAATCTGATTGAAGAGCTCCTGTTTGCTAACATTACTGAGTTAAATTCTCATACCTCTACGTTTGTGGGATATGCTAGATTTTCAGGCTTTAGAGACAAAAAAAAATGTATACACATTTAAAACTTCATGATATTCAAGGAAATTTGCCTTTGTTTTATTTTATCTACATTTGTTCAAATAAACCAAGGAACATCTATAGACCTTGTAAGGCCTGAGGATCTAGAAGGCGCTGCTGTCTAAGTTTCAAAAACTATGAATTAGAATTTCTAACCGGGTCACCATTTGGAATCTTTCTCCTTTAATTCTGATGAGCCTGGTGCAAAGCTTTCAGTGCTGTGGTCCACTGAATGTCACAAGTGGGTTACACATGGCTGAGATATTGATCTCCTCAGCCCTCAGATTGTCAGAGCCTCCTCCCTCTATTCCAGTTTGCTGGACAAATACTTATTTTCAATGTGTACAGTGACATGAAAAATTTGGCAGCCTTTTTGGAACACTGTGATGGGGCCTGGAGGTTAGTTAACTCTTGCATTATGCTAATTGTTTTCTTATGGGAGTCTTTATGGGAGCAGTGACAATAATAGCTCACACTTACATGGTGCTTGCCGTTGCGCCAGGCAGTGTTCTAAGTATGTTTTAACCCACCTAATCCTACAACTTTTTTTTTTTTTTTTTGGAAAAAAGCTGAAATTCCAATACTTTGGCCACCTGATGCAAAGAGCTGACTGATTTGAAAAGATCCTGATGCTGGGAAAGATTGAGGGCAGGAGGAGAAGGGGACGACAGAGCATGAGATGGTTGGATGGCATCACCGACTCGATGGACATGGGTTTGGGTGAACTCTGGGAGTTGGTGATGGACAGGGGGGCCTGGAGGCAACTGAGCGAATGAACTGAACAGAACTGAATCCTACAACAACCCTATGAAGTGCTGAGAATTACTATCCTTGTTTTACAAGTGGAAGAAAATATAGAAATTAAGGTTAAGGTCACTAAGTGAGTAACTGACAGAGCTGGGATTCCAACCCAGGATATATATGGCTCTAGGGTCCTCATTCCAACTACCTTTTATACAAAAATGTAAAGGAAAGGCTCTGCTAGGAGGCTATTGGTCTAGTACTAGGGACTGGTATAAAAAGGGTAGAAGCCCAAAGTAGGGAAAAACAAGTTGTTAGTCCAGAGATATATTAAGGGTTAAAACAGGCTATCACAATTTCAGGTTTAGAAGAAGGCAAAAAGAGAATATGATTTAGGTTTCAAAAGGAAGGCCAAAGCCAGGGAACCTCAAGAAACCAAAAAGAGAGACAGAATAAAGATCAAAGTTTCCAGAGTCAAGCTAATAAAAAAGTAATAGGAATATGAATGCTCGAATGGCAAATAGCTTTCAGGGAAATTATTAAACCAAAAAAATGCCTGGAGAAGTTGTTCTCAACTGGGAGCAACATTGCCCCCTAGAGGCCATATGGCAACATTTGTGCAACATTTCTGGTTGCACAGCTTGGAGTCTGAGGATGGGAATGTATGCTACTGATATCTAGTGGGTAGAAGCCTGGGATGCTGCTGAACATCCTACAACACGTGGGACAGCTTCTTCCCATCCAAATCAAGAATTATCCATCCCCAAATGTCAAAGGTGCCATTATTGAGAAACTCTGGCTTAGAGGCGTGTGCTTGATTCTATGACCAACTGTGACCAGGTAGCCCCTCTAGGCAATGTTTGCCAAGGATTATGATGACGGTGATGACAAAGAAATATGAGTTAAAATACCCCACCAAGACTAAAAGCAGAATCTACCATGTTGAGAGTTTACTAGATATCGTACAAAGCTCTTTATTACATTATGTTGCTTAATCCTCAAAGCCTGTAAGAGAGGTGTTATTATGAGTCCAACCTTCCACATGTGAAAAATGACACACAGAAGTGAGCACCTTGCCCAGGATGGCATAACTAGTGAGGGACCCAATCGGGAGTCACATCCAAGTTTGTCTGACCCCAGATACCATGGCTTCTCATACTTACAGTGTGTGTACAGTTGGGTCCGTGTTAACACTTGGTCTAAGAGTCAGGATCCAGAACTGGACACAAGATAAACCCTTTCCAGGTTCTGGGGTGAGGGGTCGGGGTGGGGGCAGGTGCTATGAAGAAGTGTTTGAGGGAAAAAAAATCACTGATATCATTCAGTGAATTTTCAAAAAGACTCATCACTTGAAAAACAGGTGTGCATGCCATTTTATGAAAGGAATAATCAGGAATCAGTTTATTTCAAACTTGATTCTACATTCACATTTCTTCTGGACTTGGCAGCCAGCCTTCTTTCTCATGAAGGACAACCTGTGTATTATCTCTGCTAAAAGTGGAAAAGCCTGTCTAAAATTGCCCCTCTCAACAATTCTACCTGAATAAAATAACTACATTTACTATCCTTTTCAATGGTAAGTTATTACAAAATAAAGTCCTTTAAAAAACCTTCTTTTAAACTACAGTAATCCCCCTCCCCCTTTACATATGAACTGCATATGATATCCAGAGGCCAGGCTGCATCTTGGAAATATAACAGCCCCATTCAGTCAAAGCCAGCTCTATCCCGGCTAGCTTGTGACACTACTATTAGTCCTGTCCCCCTAAACTAGCATTACAAAAGCCTGACATTCTTCTTCAGGGCTTTTAAGTCAGATTCTATTTTCCTGCTGTCACAATTAAAGCCTCAGTCAGTTCAACATCTACTTCCGCATTTGGCAGAAGGCTCTCTGGTGACAATAAAAATGAAGGTACTTTCTTTTCTGATAGATTTTAGAGCTCATTCATAGGCAAAGCGTGTGTTTCCTTGTGGGTTATCCCAGTAAAGGGAAACAAGTATCTGAGCACTCCAGTAGTTTTCCTTTTTCTTATTTTTATAACAACAAAAAAAAAATCACTGCTCATAGAAATCAAAAGTGAAATGCCTGGAGTTCATATAGTGCATTGTGTGCTCAAAGCTCTCAATATTACCTAAGTCTTTTCATTTTATTCTCTTGGGACATGGAATCATTGGCTCCTGATTTCTGGGAGTTATTAAACTGCATTTCCTAATACAATCAGAGTTTACTAGGCCTAAGTGAGAGGCAGCTTGTACAAATGTCTTGTAGGCTTTATACTCAGTGGCTTCTGCTTAAGATAAATCTGGGGGGTGTGTGTGTGTGTGTGTCTGTGATTTTTACTTTACAGTGCTTCATACTTCAGTGAGGGTGAGTTTAAGAAAAGTTGGGTGTAGGCTTGAGTGATGTCACAATTACTGCCTCAGTGGTCCAGATAATAACTTCATGTCTGGAGCCACACTGGAGACAGCTGTTATGCCCTGAGCATCAAGTGCCTTATGACATTGCTGGTATGATTTTCATATTGCTCACTAGAATAGAAATACAGAAATTTGGGGTTAAAACTATTCCTGTGCTTATGCCGTGAATAGCATATATACTACCTGGTATCTTTTCATTTCAGAGTTAGGGGAGGAAGCAAATTAAATTCCTAACTGCCTACTGAGGATACATTTTGTGGTATATCCCAGGTCATGAAAAGAAGATGATAACACCTGGGGGAACAAGAAAAAACAACACAAAGTTTATTGAATGGCCTAAAAGGCCATTATTATGATCAGAACCAGGAGAGTCTAATTGGAAAATATTAATCTGGAGTCCATTTCACATATGCTATTAAGATTTTGAGTGAACTCTAGGAGTTGGTGATGGACAGCAAGGCCTGGCATGCTGCAATTCATGGAGTCGCAAAGAGTCGGACATGACCGAGCGACTGAACTGAACTGATAAAGCTTTTGAAAAAAAAAAAAAAAACCTTCTAGATAACTAGAAGGATATTTATTTTACATTCTTCAAAGAATTAATGTATGAGACAGAAAAAGACTACCATGGGTCTCAAAAGGGCCTTCTGTTAAAAAAGACCTCACCTGTGTGATATAGTAGAAATACATTACATGCTACATATATGAAAATATTGCACTTAACAGATATAACAACAATTATTCATTACATGAACTGATAATCACTCTGGTGATCCTTCCAGTAAGCTTCTCTACTATACTTGTTTATTTATTGTATTGGGGAATAAATAGATAAAATAAAATGTCAGGAAACAGGCAATTGAGTGAGCACTGGCAAATGATTTTTAAATGGAGGTAATTGAACACACAGAAGAACTGTACCAAAAAGATCTTTATGACCCAGATAATCACGATGGTGTGATCACTAACCTAGAGCCAGACATCCTGTAATGTGAAGGCAAGTGGGCCTTAGGAAGCATCACAACGAACAAAGCTAGTGGAGGTGATGGAATTCCAGTTGAGCTATTTCAAATCCGAAAAGATGATGCTGTGAAAGTGCTGCACTCAGTATGCCAGCAAATTTGGAAAGCTCAGCAGTGGCCACAGCACTGGAAAAGGTCAGTTTTCATTCCAATCCCAAAGAAAGGCAATACCAACGAATGCTCAAACTACCACAAAATTGCACTCATCTCACACACTAGTAAAGTAATGCTCAAAATTTTCCAAGCCAGGCTTCAACAGTATATGAACTATGAACTTCCAGATGTTCAAGCTGGTTTAAGAAAAGGCAGAGGAACCAGGGACCAAATTGCCAACATCTGTTGGATCATCAAAAGAGCAAGAGGGTTCCAGAAAAATATCTACTTCTGCTTTATTGACTATGCCAAAGTCTTTGACTGTGTGGATCACAACAAATTGTGAAAATTCTTAAAGAGATGGGAATACCAGACCACCTGACCTGCCTCTTGAGAAATCTATATGCAGGTCAGGAAACAACAGTTAGAACTGGACATGGAACAACAGACTGGTTCCAAATAGGAAAAGGAGTACGTCAAGGCTGCATATTCTTACCCTACTTCTTTAACTTATATGCAGAGAACATCATGAGAAACGCTGGGCTGGAGGAAGCACAAGCTGGAATCAAGATTGCTGAGAGAAATATCAATAACCTCAGATGAAGATGACACCACCCTTATGGCAGAAAGTGAAAAGGAACTAAAGAGCCTCTTGATGAAAATGAAAGAGGAGAGTGAAAAAGTTTGCTTAAACTCAACATTCAGAAAACTAAGATCATGGCATCTGGTCCCATCACTTCATGGCAAATAGATGGGGAAACAGTGGAAACAGTGTGAGACTTTATTTTTGGGGGCTCCAAAATCACTGTGCATGGTGATTGCAGCCATGAAATTAAAAGACACTTACTCCTTGGAAGGAAAGCTATGACTAACCTAGACAGCATATTAAAAAGCAGAGACATTACTTTGTCAACAAAGGTCTGTCTAGTCAAGGCTTTGGTTTTTCCAGTAGTCATGTATGGATGTGAGAGCTGGACTATAAGGAAAGCTGAGCGCCAAAGAATTGATGCTTTTGAACTGTGGTGTTGAAGAAGACTCTTGAGAGTCCCTTGGACTGCAAGGAGATCCAACCAGTCCATCCTAAAGGAGATCAGTCCTGGGTGTTCACTGGAAGGACTGATGTTGAAGCTGAAACTCCAATACTTTGGCCACCTGATGCGAAGAGCTGACTCTTTTGAAAAGACCCTGATGCTGGGAAAGATTGAGGGCAGGAGGAGAAGGCGATGACAGAGGATGAGATGGTTGGACGGCATCACCGACTCAATGGACATGAGTTTGGGTGTACTCTGGGAGTTGTTGATAGACAGGGAGGCCTGGCGTGCTGCAGTCCAAGGGGTCTTAGAGTCGGACACAACTGAGCGACTGAACTGAACTGAACTGAAATTGTGATAAAAGATCTTTACTTCTTATATTCATTCAAGAATTTATACATTATTCCCCAGAATTAAATGTGAGCCTCTAGATAGATTACTTATCCTGAAATTATGAAATAGATTAAATCTAGTTCTCATCTTTATATTTACTGATAGGTTGTAACTTGTAAGTCTTTGATACATGGGCCAGTAAACAGGATATTCAGTTTTGCATATTTGATGAAGTTAAAAAAATCCAATCAATTATTCATCTAGGAGAAAGCCACCTTTGAAATTTATAGAAATTTGTACCAAGACATATCCACTTCTACAAAGTTTTAGATTTATATTTCGCTGCACTCTACTTCAGTTCAGTGCCAATCATAGATAAAACTGTAAGACTGTCTTTGAAAACTTGCTTCCCTTTTCTCTCTTGTTCAAGTACTCAGGGCTCTCAGGATATTCTGTTTTCTCCTTCAATAAAACTGTTCTGGAGATCAGAGAGGACAATGTATACAAATGGCCTGGTAGAAGGATCTAGGCTTTGGATTCTGCCTCCCCTAATCACTGCAACTCCTTAGTAAAGGGTGTTTGTCCTATGAATGGACTATCCTGGGCTCAACTGTTGATGTTAGAATTTGAGAGTGAATGACAAGTGTGAGGACTGAGAGGTCTGAGTTGCTGGTCCAGTGCCAAATAATAAGGATAGCTGAGATTGAAGGAGTGTTTATTATACTGGACATTGTTCTCTTTACATGGAATAACTCATTTATCTTCAAAACATGTATATGAAGTCATCAGCTGTATGAGCTATGCACCATCATTATCCCAATTTACAGACAAGAAAGCTGAGGTACAGAGAGGTTAAGTTACTTGTCTAAGATCACAGAGCTAATAAGTAGCTCAGCAAAAATTCCAACCCAGAAGATTTGCCTCTAGGACTTGTGTTTAAGTCATTACATTTTACTCTGATTTTGCTCTATTATAAGTTTTTAATCTAAAAAGTAATATGTATTAATTATAGATTTTTTTGAAAATAACTAAAAGTAAAAAATAAATGAAAGTATTTATTTGCAAACCTATCAGCAGAAATAATCACTGTTGAATTTTAGGTAGATATGTATCTTTCCAGACACATATACATCTTTTACAAAAGCAAAATCAAACTGTAATATCATTTTATAAAAGAAGTATACCCTTTGACTTAATGGTTTGACTTGTAGATATCTATACTAGAGAAAAAAAAAACAGTTATGGAGAAATAATGACATGGACATATTCCCACCAAATAGTTGTTTACGATTCATGGGGTCGCAAAGAGTCGGACACGACTGAGCGACTGAATTGAACTGAACTGAAACTGGAAAGAATTCAAATGTCCATCATCATGGCACATTTATCCAATGGATCATAATGTAGCCATTAAAATCATAATTTGAGAATTTCATAACATTTAGAAAATGCTTATATAAAACATTAAGTTTTAAAAAACAGCATACAAAATTGTAAAGACAGTTTGGTTACAACTATGTAACCTTTATGGAGAGGAAAAAAAGCCTGATGAAATACAACAAAATGCTGACAGAAGCTGTATAAGCACAGTAGGTAAATCTTTTAAAATTCATTCTATATTTTATAAGTATTTGCAATACAATTTTTCTAATTAACTATTTTCAATTTCAAAGACACAAAATAAAAAAAAAATACTCCAAAGAACATATTAAACTACACATAATGCTAGCCTTGCTTTGCTTGATAGAAAGTCAAAAATTCACTAGCTATGTCTAACGATTTTCTGAGGATAAATAAACCTTCCAAGGACCATGACTCTTCAACTTAGCAACCTGACCAACCTTTCTATTTTAGAGGATTCCTCATTTTTTTCAACAGAGTAGCTATGTTAGATCTATTGCCTAGGTTTCAGTATGCAGCCAATTGCTATGCTTTCCTGGTTTTCTTTTAAGATAAAATATGATATATGAGACCTTGGAAAGATAGAAATGAGGTCTTCCTTATTGCAGAGTAGGAATTTTCAAAATTTATCCCCCAAAGTGATACAGTGTCAGACAAAATTGCCAGGGCCTGCTGACTTAAAAGATCAATTTAATTGCAACATGCTTCTTGTTTCTTTTTAAATAAATCAATAGACGTGCCTTAATTGAGATTAAATAAATGAGAACCAGGCTTAACCTTATTGCAGAATTGATATTTTCAACATTATGTCCCAGAAGGTTATATCCTGTCTATTTTGACCATTGGCTCAGTTCCATAAATATAGCTGACTTGTCTGGTCCATTGACGGTTAAAACAGAATGGACTGAATCTGCTCTGATGTTATATTTCTCATCCCATTCTACTCAGCCCTATGAATCTAGCCAGTAATCTTTCCCTCTTCTCAACAAAAACCTTTGCGGATAATTGCAGTAGATGTGACCAAAAGTATCAGCAGGATTTCCTTGAGAAGGTGAAGAAAATTTGTAGAGAAAAGTCACGGGTAATGATGGAAAGGAAAAAGATCATATAATTAAAATGTTGATAATGAAATATTTTAGTATAGGAATTCTCTAAGAAGTTACTGAATCGCATCCTTTGTCAGTGAGGAGGAAATTAACAACTGTGAATATCTACCGTGTGGTTGTTGGGAGATCTCATAAGGTTGTATGATAAAGGTTGTTAGTTTATACATAAATCAAGCAATATCATAATTCATTTACAGGTCAGTCAGAGAATAAAAGTCAGTTTAAAATGCCAGTTAAGAGTTAATTTAGGTAACTTTCTAGGTGGTTTCTCTCATTTATTTTCCTTTGTTCTTACTGGAAATGTCTGTATGAATGAAAGGATAGGTAAACAATCAGGCTGATGGAAAAAAAAAAAAAAGTCTTGTGTAACTACTTTCAAAGCAATCCTCAGTAAAAGATTCCTTGGTTAAAAAAAAAAAAAATCATACAGATTGAATGTGCCAGTGTGTAGGAGGGAATTAGAGTAACTGACTAATCTGCTGAAGCAAGGGAATTCTTCCTACAATATATTCTTCATCTAGGTATGTGTAAGAAAAAGCATTTACAATTTCTGTTAAGAATGAGGTTATAATATAAACAAGACAATACACAAACCTCCACAAATTCTTCAGAGTGCAAGCAAGTCTACATTGAACAACTGATTATGATGTGTAGAGTTGTCACAAGACTGGATTTCTCCATCTCCAGTTAAGTTGCTTTCATAACCAATGGTATAGATGTAGTTAAATAAAAGTCATTTATTCATTCAATAATTTACTGAACACATACATTCTCTCACAAAGGAACTATTCTAGCCACTAGGACTATGTGAGTGAACAAGAGACAAAAATTCATGCTTTTATTCTAATGAGAAAGGACAGACAAGAAGCAAGCAAAACTAGCAAGTAAATTGCAGAGATTGTTAAAAAATAATAAACCATATGAAAAAAGAAAAGTTTAGATCAAGGTAAGATGGATAGAGATTGTGGTGCAGTGTTCTTTCTCTCCGTGTGTGTGTGTGTGTGTGTGTGCGCGCGCGTGTGTGTGTGTGTGTGTGTGTTAGGGAGCAGTCCACTATGGCAGCAGGGGAGTTTTTGTTACTAACATTGTTTAGAATGCTGACACATGGTGATAACAAAAAACAGACCAACATTTAGTTAGACTTATTTATATTTCCATGATTTCAGCCTTAGTATATTATTAGTATATTAGAATATTAGTATATTCAGTCACTAAGTGTATTTTTGCATACACTCTAGCTTAAAATCTGAAATAATTAAGGACACTGGCTTTTGTTGTACTGGGTTTGCATCTGATTGCTATCTACCTTTGTTTCTCCTGGTTCTAGTTAAAAGCTTCCCTAACCAGAATACCTTTGAACTTTTGATCAGGCAAGTGATTTCTAAGATAACCTAAGAGCCCTGTGCTCAGTTTGGCAAAAGCATAAGGATATCACTGGATTTTGTTTTGATTTTTTTAAGAAATGAGTTTTTGTTTTGATGATTTCATTTAAAATGATACTTGCCTTATCCACATGCACACATTTACCATATATGGAGCCAACGTCCCTACCATCTCCTCACCTTTAGTTCCTTTCTGAAGGCTCCACATCCTATTCATTATGAAATTTGTGAGAGAGTTCCAACTCAGGTACAATCTGAGAGCAGCTATTAATTTGAATGCTTTGTTAATAAACAGGTCTCTATATGTTTTGAGGAACTCCCAGACTTTCCAATAATGAATCTACACGGAAGATGACAGAGTAGACCATCCAAGATAAACTATCAAAAACAATGCTACTTCCTGCATCAAACAAGTGCGATCTGTGCCGGCACTGGCGGGCCAGACAGTACTACAGCCATCATGCCTAATATTTTGACACACTACTCTTTTAAATGAAAAGGTAGTTAAACTGCTTCATACAATCAGTTATGAAGGGAGATAGGAGCAGGGAAAGATGCAGATGGAAGAAAATAACAACAACAATGGAAAGGGTTATCTTTCAGAAGTTTAACTCTTTAGAGGCACTATTGCTGGGCCCACCTGGAGGAGGGCCATTGCAGTTTGACTGCCCTCGGCTTCACCATAGCACCAGACCATCTGCAATGCTCTGATGATGCAACTGTGAGCACCTCCAAAATCAGCCGGGCAACAAGGGCCCTGGGGAGAAGGGTATGGTGGAAAATTGACAGGCGGAGGGTCGTATAATCTGTATGTGACCCTAGACAAAGATCCAGGCTCCAATGAACGACACTGACCTTATCAATTCAGCTAGAGGAAATCCGTCACAGAGTTGAGAAATAGCCTCTGTGTCTGTTGCACCATTCTAGGTGCTGTGACTGATAAAGGCATGGTCTTTCTCTCTAAACTGTTTGCAGGCTTACCTCTCTTCATCAGCAAAGAATATCTGAGTATCTATGCCTACAATCTTGGTACTAATATAAACTAAGGCCAAGTGCTTCACTGAATCCCTTCCTATGCAAGTAGAGAGTAAAAGTGATGAGAACATCAAAACTGTGTGTTTTGACCTGGTGAAAAAGCTGCCTGCCAATATAGGAGACCTGGGTTTGATCCCTGGTCTGGGAAGATCCCACACGCCATGGAGAAACTGAGCCTGTGTGCCACCACTGCTGAGCCTCTGCACCACTGCTGAGCCTGTGCCCTAGAGCCCATGTCCCAGAAGAGAAGTCATCGCAAGAGGAGCCCACGTGCCACAACTAGAGAGTAGCCCCTGCTCGCTGCAGCCAGAGAAAACCCCGCAGAGCAGCGAAGGCCCAGGACAGCCAAAAATGAATAGAAAGCATATATAAAGCTGCTAAAAAACTGAGTGGGCCACAGCACGCGCCACCCAGATCACCATGTCAAACTTTTAACAGGGGATAAAGAAGTACCAAATGGGAAGGTGTGATTAATTTCCAAGCATTTTTCCTGCAACACTTTGGGTTCTCTTAAAGTCCATGTTTTGTCATTTATAAATGTACTGAATGGGTTTGTTTATTCAAAGTATTAAATTTACCTGAAGCAATTGATACTTTTAGGACTGTACTTCTCACCATTTAGAGTAACATCTCCATTTATCAGTTTCATATTTACTGCTTTCAATCATCAAGGGACTCTCTTTCATTTGTTAGGAGTTTGAGTAAGGAGTTTGTGTTAGGAGTTTGAGTAAAATAAGTACCCATTCTCCCTCTTACATTTCTCTATACCCAAAGTGTTAGCAATATAAGATGTAAAACCTCAAAATAAAGCAATTCCACTTCATATTTTACATACTTTCTCCATCATTCAAGCTTCAAATTAAATCCTTTCTCCTCTGTGAATCCTCTGAGTATTCCCAACCAAAGTGGCCTCTCTTTTCTTCCACTACATGGAAAACGTATTGCCTACTCTACTTTTCTATAATACTTCTCTATTTTCTGCTTTGGGTTGTTACTAAATAATTTTACCACATAAATGTTTCCTAGTCATGTTATCGGATTTTTAAGGACAAGGCACTCAACCTAACATATTGCTTGATTACCTATTAGATCCAAGGTCCTGGGTCAGTGCCATGGGGAATAGAACATAATTATAGTGAACTAGAGAGTATGTGTCAGAGAAGGCAATGGCGACCCACTCCAGTGTTCTTGCCTGGAGAATCCCAGGGATGGGGGAGCCTGGTGGGCTGCCGTCTATGGGGTCGCACAGAATCGGACACGACTAAAGTGACTCAGCAGCAGCAGCAGCAACAGAGAGTATGTGTATCTTAGAAGCAGTCACGCTAAAACAAAACATTTTTCTATTAAAACAAACACATCTGGCCTGCAGGCTGCCAGGTTGTAAATACTGGCTTAAACTAGGGTGTTAGAAGTGGGAATGGAAAAGAGAGTACACGAGAAACAGAATTAACAAGCTGTGAAAGCTCATTTGATTTTTGATGGGAAAGGAAAATGGCATCAAATATAAAGATCAGGTAGAAGATAATATGTGTGGTTCATCCCATTAAGAAGGTATCAACAGAGTAACCATGATAATGTTGCCAGTAGGGCAGCAGGAAATCTGTATCTCGAATCCAGAAGAAAAGCCAGAGATTGACATGTAGAGTTTAGGAGTCATGCTGAATAGGGGATGTTACTCAGAAAGAGTGTAGAACTGGAAAAGAAACAAGGATAGGACCATGGGGAATACATGGGTCTGGTACACTCAAGATGGCTGTTCTCTTGCTCTTTGTACATCTCTGCTCAAGCAGCACCTGCTTCACTTAACTTGTCCTGGTCCCAGCTAGCAAGCGTTCTAACTTTAGATCAGAGCATCTCCACTATGATAGCTTATCAAAGGGGTGATGAGGTGTGAGCCCCTCTACCAGTTTACCTAGTAACCAATAAGCCAACCTGACATCAATTCCCACTTTAACTGGCAATTTTTCTTTCCCCTCAGGAGCAAAGACTATCTCCTTGCCCTGCCCTGCTATCTGTCACAAACCGTGGTATTGCTCCAGCATGTTGCATCAGACATGTAAGCTACCCCCATCCATTAAACCGAAGATGTCTCTGTCAATGATTCTAGGTTCTTTCTTCAGTCTTGAAACTGGGTAAGTACAGGACTACTAGGCCTGTGGGGTGCAGCTTCATCATATGTTATAGATATAAAGGAAAGGGAAGGCTGCATCTCTGACTAAGGAGTAGAGCCAAGAGAATGTAGTGCCTCAGAACCCAAAGGAGAAATAAAAGTTGTAGGGAATAGTATAGACTTGAAAGACTATCAAAGTATTTGGCACATAGTAGGCACGACTGAGCGACTTCACTTTGACTTTTCACTTTCATGCATTGGAGAAGGAAATGGCAACCCACTCCAGTGTTCTTGCCTGAAGGATCCCAGGGACGGGGGAGCCTGGTGGGCTGCCGTCTATGGGGTCGCGCAGAGTCAGACACGAATGACACGACTTAGCAGCAGCAGCAGCAGCAGGCATGCAATACAGATTTGTTGAAAGAATGAATGAGCAGAAGCTTTTAATTTTAATTAGATCCCATTTGTTTATTTTTGCTTTTATTTCCAGTATTCTGGGAGGTGGATCATAGAGGATCCTGCTGTGATTTATGTCGGAGAGTGCCTATATTCTCCTCTAGGAGTTTTATAGTTTCTGGTCATGGAAACAACCTAGATGTCCATCAGCAGATGAATGGATAAGAAAGCTGTGGTACATATACACAATGGAATATTACTCAGCCATTAAAAAGAATACATTTGGATCAGTTCTGATGAGATGGATGAAACTGGAGCTGATTATACAGAGTGAAGTAAGCCAGAAAGAAAAACACCAATACAGTATACTAACACATATGTATGGAATTTAGAAAGATGGCAATGACGACCCTGTATGCAAGACAGCAAAAAAGACACAGATGTGTATAACGGAATTTTGGACTCAGAGGGAGAGGGAGAGGGTGGGATGATTTGGGAGAATGGCATTGTAACATGTATACTATCATGTAAGAATCGAATCGCCAGTCTATGTTTGACGCAGGATACAGCATGCTTGGGGCTGGTGCACGGTGATGACCCAGGGAGATGTTATGGGGAGGGAGGTGGGAGGGGGGTTCATGTTTGGGAGCGCATGTACACCCGTGGTGGATTCATGTCAATGTATGGCAAAACCAATACAGTATTGTAAAGTAAAATAAAGTAAAAATAAAAATTAAAAAAAAAAAAGAATGAACGATGCCTGAGAGGATCCATTGCAGAAAAGGCAAGAAAATCAGGCCCCCTGACAGGCCTTTTCAGGACAAGAGCATCTCAGCTACCACCAGCAACTGGGCTTCTCAATTCTAGCTCTGCAGTGTGTGAGTGATAACTATCATTTTACAACTTTATCTGATCTATTCTATAAGGCTTAACACATCTCGTGTTTGGAGGACAATCATTTTCTTTTGAGGTGAATGGCTCTTCGATCACTTGTATTTTCAGAGTGCAAAATGTGTGGCTATTCCCCAGCACCATAACTCAGTTTTAGTTGATTTCAATCAGTTTCAAGGTCTGTAAAGGACTACAGAAATTTTCTTCATAACAGCCATGAAAGCTCTAAATGAGAAACATTTAATCTCAACCAATAACTATACTCATTTGGGTATGCATTTTTATTGGCAAACATTCTTCTGTGTTACTAGCAAAAGATGTCTCTGGAGA
This sequence comes from Capra hircus, assembly GCF_001704415.2. Lineage (NCBI taxonomy): Eukaryota > Metazoa > Chordata > Mammalia > Artiodactyla > Bovidae > Capra > Capra hircus. The sequence continues at coordinate 39,122,354 of NW_017189517.1, read as the reverse complement.
AAAACTAAGGACATTAACTTCTCCCTCCCATGGTTTCTGCTATTGTTGAGTGAGACCAGAATTCTCAATATGAAAGGTTTGCTAGAGCAAGGCAACATTAAAGCTCAGTTTGCACTTTCCAGGGAAATCTTCCATTTTCAGCCCTTTCACCCCAAACTTCTGATCACAACTCTAGGGTGGTTTTCCCCAAAGAGCACAACATTTATTAAAAATGGATTCATCTATTTGAGGTAGTTGACTGGAAAGATTTTTTTTTTTTAATTTTTTTTTTTTTTTTAATTTTAAAATCTTTAATTCTTACATGCGTTCCCAAACATGAACCCCCCTCCCACTTCCCTCCCCACAACATCTCTCTGGGTCATCCCCATGCACCAGCCCCAAGCAAGCTGCACCCTACGTCAGACATGGACTGGCGATTCAATTCTTACATGACAGTATACATGTTATAATTCCCATTCTCCCAAATCATCCCACCCTCTCCCTCTCCCACTGGAAAGATTTTGATCCAAGTTTTTGCATCCAGTATAACTGGGTTTTATATGTATGTATTTGTACTCTCAATGCTTGGATACCTCAGACATTCATTTAAAATCTCTGCCCTGGGCCTAAACTATGTCCTGGTTCAGTATGGCTTTTTGTTAAGTTTGCAATAATTAGGCCAAGACCTAGGAGCTAAAGCAAGATTGTGGCTGACAGATGAAAGACATTGGGAATAAGTTCTTACCCTTTTTGTTTGTTTTAGAGAAAGCCACTGAGAAGAGCTTTTTTTGTGTCCCAGCTCTGTGCCATATTGTGGTACCAATTAGCTCTTAGTTAGCTTAATCATCATTTGGCAGAATGCACCTTCATATGTACATGGGTTTCCCAGGTGGCTTGCTGCTGCTGCTGCTAAGTCGCTTCAGTCGTGTCCAACTCTGTGTGACCCCATAGACGGCAGCCCACCAGGCTCCCCCATCCCTGGCATTCTCCAGGCAAGAACATTGGAGTGGGTTGCCATTTCCTTCTCCAATGCATGAAAGTGAAAAGTGAAAGTGAAGTCGCTCAGTCGTGCCCAACTCTTAGTGACCCCATGGACTGCAGCCTACCAGGCTCCTCCGTCCATGGGATTTTCCGGGCAAGAGTACTGGAGTGGGTTGCCACTGCCTTCTCAGCCCAGGTGGCTTAACAGGAAAGAATCTACCTGCCAATACAAGAGATGCAGGTTCGATCCCTGGGTGGGGAACATCCCTTGGAGGAGGAAATAGTTATCCTCTCCAGTATTCTTGAATGGGAAATCCCATGGATAGAGGAGCCTGGTGGGCTAGAGGCTATGGGGTTACAAAGACTTGGACATGACTGAGCAAGCATATATGTATATATATATATGTATGTGTGTGTGTATACACAAATACATACATACATATATATGTATACCTGTTAAGAGAAGGGATCTGGCCCTGCCCACTGACTAGTTATAGTGCAGCTAGTCTGGGTAAGAATGAACATTCAGGATCAGAAAGAGGACCTCAAAGGCCAAATTCTTGATAGAGACATGCATGTAAAGTCACCGAATAGAGAGAAGCAACATAGAATCTTTGGAATACAGGGGACAGAAGAATAGAGGGTCTCAGCAGAAGAGCAGGCTGGGCACACACAAGTTTAGAAGATTGTATCATTAGGTTTTACTACACCAAGACCCAGCAAGTCATGCCTTTACTTCAAGGATTCCCCCTACCATCCAGTTACCCTGCTCGATTATGCCAATACTCCACTTTAAGAACACTTCTATATGAAAATGGATTCGCTTTTTCTTCTAATAAACTGGGCTTCCCAGGTGGCTCGGTGGGTAAAGAATCTACCTGCACTGCAGGAGATGTGGGGTCATTTCTCATGGGTAGGAGAGGTCCCTGGAGAAGGAAAAGGCAACCCACTCCAGTATTCTTGCCTGGAGAATCCCATGGACAGAGGAGCCTGGCGGGCTACAGTCCACCGGGTTGCAAAGAGTCGGACAAGATTGAAGCAAATAGCACAGTGCACACACACACACACAAAGTGTTTAGCAGGAGAGAGAGATTGTTCCCAAGAGCAGGCTCCAGAGAAAGTGTCTCCAAGGAGAAAACATTTGCAAAACAGAATAGTGGAAGAGTTTAGAAAGGGAGAGAGAGACAGTGGCAAGCTAAAGAATGGATCAAAGGCAGAAGAACTAGCAAAAGCAAAGACGGGCAGGCAGAAAGGAGCGATGCACGTTCAAAGAATCACCAGAGCAATCCAAATGAATTATAGCAGAAGGTTCCTGTCAGGGGCCAGCAACAAATGCAGATGAATCAAATCGAAGCCATAGCTCAGTGGTTCTCAAACATTTAAGTGCATCTGCATTGCTTGGGGGATGGCTTGTTAAAAAATGAAGACCTTTGGATCCATTCCCAGGGATTTACTTCATAGGTCTGGGGTACCACTGGGGAATTTGGAATTTAATAGGCACCTGCAAGGGAGGCTGATGCAGGTTGTCAGAGTCCACACTTCAGGAAACAGTAAGTTAGGAGGTGATATTCTGGTAGGATTTATTATCAGGTTCCTTTACATTTCAAATGTGCTTAATAATATTATGCCAATATTTCATTTGAAGTAATTTGATTGAACTGTATGTCTTCTAGAATAGGTACATTTTGTAAAGCAGGCTTTGCCTGTAATTATAATTGGAATTTAATTTTTTTCAAATGAAACAGAAGAAGAACACTAAACAATAGTGCTTCAAAATTTGATACATAAACAGGCCGACCACAATCATTTTTTTCAATTAGTCAGTGTCTGTTTGAAGGTCACAAAACAACTCTTTTTCCTCTGAGTTTGGATAAATTACGAGACAACCTGCTGTTGTGTTTAGAAAAATTAGCTGTTCAATTCACCATCTGGGAGAGCTTTGGTTATTTGGTTTGAATGTTCATGGGAATAGAATCTGAAAAGTTGCCACACATTCCATTTAAACAACATAGTACATTTATCAAATGGAATATATAAGCTTCTAGCATTCAGTAATTACAGTTCACAAATGTATCTCAATATAAAAACATGGGATATAGGTACATTTTTGCCATGAAAAGAAAAAGGAAGGCTTGAATGCCAGGAACCAACTCAAGTGGAAAAAAAAAGAAAGTGAAGTAGGATTTGTTCATATACAAAAATAAAGTAAGTGTATTTCAGGGAGAGCAAACAGTATGAAGAAACATACAGAAACCATAAAATACTTTGTGTATTGTAAGAATAGAACATTGGTTTCACTTAAAAGGGAGATGGAAGTTGTATGTTATATAGAGTCTTGAACAATAAACATAATACAGGCTAATAACTGCATAGTGCTTACTCTGGACCAGTCACTGTTCTGAATGCTTTACAACCATTAACTTATCTATCACAGTAAACCTTTGAGGTAGGTACTATTATATTATTAAGCTCATATTACAAAGAGATTGAGGGCCTCCCAGGTGGCACTAGGGTTAAAGAATCCACCCATCAATGCAGGAGACCTAAGAGACATGAGTTCGATCCCTGGAAATCCCCTAGAAACGGGTTGCATGGCAACCCACTCCAGTATTCTTGCCTGGAAAATCCCATGGACAGAGAAGCCTGACGGGCTACAGTCCATGGTGTTGCAAAGAATCTGACATGACTGAAGCGACTTAGCACGCATGCACAAGGAGACTGAGCTACTACTGAGAGGTCAGGAAAAGGTTTTAGGCATGATCAAATTTCTATGTGAGAAAGGTATTTATGGCTTCAATATTGAAGATGTTTTGAAAGGAAAGACTAGAGGCAGAAGATTAGAAATGATGCTAAGATAATACAGGCAAGATTTAATGACAACTCTGAATTAAGGACAGTAGAAATGGAAATCAAGAACATATTTAAGAGAGATCTGAGGCAAATTGACCATATGCAGTAGCCAAGTGGATCTCAGGTTTATGGAGAAGAGTGAGAGGAATTATTAATTATGATTTCCAAGTCTCACTTGGGTGTGTAGGTAGATGATTGTAACATTCATCAGGACAGGAAGTGCAAAAGAAAACACAACTTACAGGCAAGGTAGTAAATTTCATTTTTGACAACTTGTATGGAGATTCCAGTAGTACATCAGGGCTAAATGTAAAACAGATATTTTGCTGTCCAGATGTAAAACCAGGAGAGACATCTGAGCAGAAGATAGATTTGTGTATCAACAGCATTTGCACTTTTCATCTTTGCCCTTCTGAAGTTTCATCACTGCTGTATGATTTATTAGAAGGAAACATGTTGGTGTGAAAGGTGGGTAGGATTCTTTGAAAGCAGGAGACTTGGCACATAAAGGCAGCTTAAAAATACACCAAAGCTTAGAGCCAGCATGTCTTGGGTTGACCTGGCCTTAAATGCCACATGCCAAGGCTGAAGAAGTCTAACATCTTCTATGTGGGGCGACTAGGAAGTATCTGAATACAGAATGTGGGCACTTCCTGGTGGTCCAGTGGTTAGGAATCCACCTTGCAATGCAAAGGAGGCTGGCTCAGTTCCTGCTCAGGGCAGATCCCACATGCCACAGAGCAACGAAGCCCAGGCGGCACAACTACTGAGCCAGCGCTCTAGAGCCCGCAAGCCACAGCTACGGAGCCCCCTCGCTACAGCTACTGAAGCCTGTGACCTAGAGCCCGTGCTCGGCAACAAGCGAAGTCACCACACTGGGAGGCCCACACACTGCAACAAAGAGTCGTCCTCACTTGCTGCAACTAGAGAGAGCTTGTCTACAGCAACAAAGCCCCACCACAACCAACCAGACAAATAAATAAATCCTAAAAAAAGAATTCAAGTTGTAGATCTCTATTTATCAAGCTTTCGTGTACCCAAAAATCACTTTGAGAATCATGTTAAAATGCAGATTTTGGATTTAGTAGGTTTGCTGTGGGACATAAAACTCTACATTTATATCACGCTCTTGGGAAATGCCAGTGTTGGTGGTACATACTTTGAATAGCAACAATCTAGATAAATGCTGTCCACAGAAATATAATATTAGCAATATATTTAATGTAAAATTTTCTAGTAGCCACATTAAAAAGTAAAAAAAAACACATTAATTTTAATAATACATTTAATTAAGCCAATATATACAAATATATAATTATAATATATGTAATATTTAAAATATAAACAAGATATTTTATATCCCTTTTTATATTGATATTTACAAATCCAATATACAGTTTACTTTTAGAACTCATCTATCTCAATATGAACTAGCCATATTTCAAGTGCTTAAAAGTCACATTCAAAGGACAGTGCAAGGCCCAGAAACTCAGTTCTAAATCATGTGTTGAATCCATGATCGATAACCTAAAATCATCTACATGAAAATATACTTCACTTTTCCATAATGCATATGAGAAATTTCACCCCACTCTGTTCATAACCATCTTCTCTTTTAGTTTTCAATCCAAAGTTCAACAATTACACAGCTCAGACAATGTGCACTTTCAATTTCCATGTACCTATTAAATATGTAATAAACTCATTTCAGACCAGGTCAATTAAGAAATTGAACAGGTATTAGAGTAACACCAGAGTAGAAGTCTGGAGACAGAAATTTAGGCCCAAGTGTTTAGACCCATTTACTTGTTTATAAATTGGGCCACAGAGTTTCCTACATGGTAATATGTGTATGTGTGTGTGTTGGAGGGAGTGGATTGGATGAGATGATCGCTGAGGTTCCTCCCAGCTCTCGTTTTCTACTAATCTGTATCTAATGCCATGCATTATGAGTATATTCCAATTGCAAATTCAAATTACATATTCTAATTACAAGTCAACACTTGGAACAACAAATGGTCGTAAGCCAACACTTCCAGGCCCTGAATCATTTTAACAATATATCAGTTCTGTTGATAAATAAGCATTGAATGAGAATTCATAGCCAAATATTTTCCAATGACTGAACATACAGTCAATCAACAAAGAAAAATAGCCTTGGCTATGGCAGCAGTGATCTGCCAGGAATAGAGCTTTGATAAACACCATCCAATGACTCAATCATAATTAGCTGTCTAAAACCCTCAGCTGAATTCTATAGGGTTTTGCTTCTTGAAACAGGTCATTCCAAGGCCAAAATGAAGCAAGCAGACAGAAAGCAAGAGGAAACAGAACGAATTAGTATACTTGTTACACCCACTTTCATGGAAAAAATCATAAAAAAATTAAAATATCTTCTTCACTTCAAGTTGGTAAAATTTTACTTAATACAATCTAATTCCTCCTGTAAGTATATTAGGATGAGTCAGAGCCATGAGAATCAAGCTACTAAACTACTAAACTAAAATGGCATCAGAACAGTTGAAATCATACAAAGCACAGCATAATTTTACTCTAAAGTGGTGAGGTTCCCCATGGTTTCCTAAAAAAGATTAATTATAGTTTTGAAATGTTAATATCTTTTTTGGAGAGTATGGGACAATCTGAGGACTATTACAACTTCCTTCTAGGCTCAGAAAAGAATCTGACAAAGGGACCAGATATACTGTTTAGACTAACCTAAATTCTTTGCCCCAGATAGGACTTTTGTTTTGTTCATAGTTGTAGTATTGAGATTATGTATCAACTGTCTTAATTTAAGAACTTTCCACTTCACATCTCATCTTTTTCCTTTGCAGGAAGATAAAAAGACATCTTAATGAAATGGAACTGAAAATCATATGGCAGCATGCAGATCATAGATAAGTCACCCCCAATAGAAGGTTAATTTTTAGAGATATAAAGAGATTAAAACATAGCTAAGAAATTATGTTTTCCCAATTTTTTAAATTTAATTACATAATTTCCACATATATAAAGAAATGAGACGACATGGCAGTATCCACTACAGGAAAAAACATCTTTTCAGTACTCTCCCTACTCTATCTACAGGGTGTTTCAAGGGCATGGTCTCATCTACTAACTCTTCCCGAGGCATCAATATCAGTAGGTACCAAGTCCACATCCTGTGAAAGAAATCCTCTGCAAGCCCTGTAGACTTCCTACTCCGTCCACTCTCACGGTGGAAAAGCAAGACATACAGGTTCATGGAGGGAAATCTCATACATAATTTACATTTCCTTAGCCAGACCTACTGCTAGATCGTACATAATCAATACTGTTGAGGCCCAGTCACATTATCCTCGTTATTTCTCCAGAAACAACCATGCGCTAGTCAAGCACATGAATGCAGTGACAGCCTGAATGTAGGAGACTCTAAATTGAATAGTCTTAGGGATACAATAGGGCTCCCCAGTGGCTTAGTGCTAAAGAATCTGCCTGCAATGCAGGAGATGCAAATTTAATCTCTGGGTCAGGAAGATTTCCTGGAGGAGGAAATGGTGACCTGACTCACTCCAGTATTCCTGCCTGGACAATCCCATGGACAGAGGAGCCTGGCAGGCGACAGCCCATGGGGTGGCAAAGAGTCGAAGATGACTGAGCGACTGAGTACACAGGGATACAATAAGACTAAATATCAAGGAAAACTTGATTCGACCCAAAACTTTGTTCAAGTCTCTCATTTGGCAAAGTTCTAACCCTGCATCACATAATCTCTGGGCTGTGATTATCTCGTGTACTAAGTCACTTCGGTTGTGTCCAACTCTTTGTGACCCTGTGGACTGTAGCCTGCCGGGCTCCTCTGCCCATGGGATTCTCCAGGCAAGAGTACTAGGGTGGGTGGCCATTGCTTTCTCCAGGGAATCTTCAGGACCCAGGGATTGAACCCGTGTCTCTTATGTCTTCCGCATGGGCAGATGGGTTCTTAACCACTAGTGCCACCTGGGAAACCCGTGATTATCTTATCTTCTCTAAATTGTAAACTCGAGTTACAGAATTTTGTCATATTCTTTGTTAAAATTCCTACACATAGTATCTTCTCAAAGTCATTCGCTGAATCAAAGAGAACTCACTGATTATTTATTAAAGGTTTATTCTTTGCACAATATCATGCTATATGGAATATAGCATAGGATTTGACTCTTGCCCTCAAGTTGCTTACAGACTAGCCAAAAGGTCCCAAGCTTCATATGGAATAATTTAGAGAAAAATAGGAAATTAAATATAATGTATTCAGCACTGGTAATTATCTGCCCCAGCTAGTATCTAAAAGGAACAGTAAAATTATATCAGACTTGCCATTAGTCAAACTGTTATAGACAGTCAGATGGAGGAAGAGAGTGGAGACACAGGCAAATCTGACAGAGTAGCAGATGATCCTGGAGAAGGCGATGGCACCCCACTCCAGGACTCTTGCCTGGAAAACCCCATGGACGGAGGAGCCTGGTAGGCTGCAGTCCATGGGGTCGCTCAGAGTCAGACACGACTGCGCATCTTCACTTTCCCTTTTCACTTTCATACATTGGAGAAGGAAATGGCAACCCACTCCAGTGTTCTTGCCTGGAGAATCCCGTGGACGGGGGAGCCTGGTGGGCTGCTGTCTATGGGGTTGCACAGAGTCAGACATGACTGAAGCGACTTAGCAGCAGCAGCAGATGCTCCATCAATAGTAAATTTTAAAACACTAATAATGAACTCTGAAATGTCCATTAGTAATTGGTTTAACACAAAAGATATGTTGTAAATGAAAGTTGAGCCTTCTCATCTCACCTTAATAAACACTACACCTGAATTATTCTGTTCTCATGAGACACTGGTAAAATTCTTTCAGAAATAAGGATTTGGTTCTAGGTCATTTCTTCCCAATGGATATTATATGGCTCACCAGTGGTTCTCAATGGTATTTGGGTCATGGACCTCCAGTGATGAAGCTGGTAGTTGCTGTGCTTGGGAAAAAGCACAATCACAAATTTCTACATGACATTTTAGATGATTTTGGGATATACCTTCAAAGTTCATTCATGGACATTGTGGTAGGTAGAATTCTTATTTTTTTTTTATTTTTTTATTTTTTTAATTTTAAAATCTTTAATTCTTACATGCGTTCCCAAACATGAACCCCCCTCCCACCTCCCTCCCCATAACATCTCTGTGGGTCATCCCCATGCACCAGCCCCAAGCATGCTGTATCCTGTGTCAGACATAGACTGGCAGAATTCTAAGATGGCCTTCAAGAATCCTGACCTCTGGATGATCCTTGTATAATCCCCTCTGTGAATATGATAGGATATCACTTTCATGATTAGGTTATATTATATTGCAAAGGTGAAAGAATTTTGCAGATGAGATTAAGGCCCCTAATAGTTGACTCCTACTCTTTGCAATCCCATGGACTGTAGCCCACCAGGCTCCTCTGTCCATGGAATTCTCCAGGCAAGAATACTGGAGTGGGTAGCCATTCTGGTTGGGACAATCCCCTGGAAGAGGCATGGCAACCCACTCCAGTATTCTTACCTGGAGAATCCCATGGACAGAGGAGCCTGGTGGGCTAAAGGGTTGGACACAGCTGAATTAACTTAGCATGCACTCACACAATCAGTTGAATTTGAGTTAATAAAAAAGAGATTTCTTTTTCCTCATTAAGCCTAATCTAATCAGGCGAAACTTTAAAAGACTGGAGAAGTCATAGAAATTCTAAGCAGTAGCGATGGTCTCCTGCTGGCCTGCTAGGAAGCAAATAACTATTTTAGAACCTGCCTATGTAGAGGGCCATGCAGGTAGAAACTGATGGCAGCATCTAGAAGCTGACAGTGACTTCTTGGTGATGTTAAAGAAGAAAATGGAGACCTCTTACTCTAACTAAAGGAACGCAATTCTGCCAACATCCTAAATAAGCTTGAAAAAGGAATTCCAGGCTCTAGATGAGAACACAGCCCACACATCAACTTGGTTTCAGCCTTGTCACACTGATCAAAAAAATCAACTACACTGTGCCTGAACTTCTGACCAACAGAAATTGTGGGTTAAACATAGGTGGCTTAAAAGTCATTAAGTTTGTGGTGTTACCTAGCAATAAAAAAGTATTACAACCATAAATTAACCTATGAGCTAAAGGAATAATATGGAACGCTTAGACAATATTCATAGCAGTTGTGACTTTCAGAGGTTCTGATGGCAGCATAAAGGTTCCAGACAGTGATTTCAGATATTTAAGAAAAGTTTTTAAATTATTTTTTAGGTCTAAGCTTTACTGAGAGAGCTAGCCACACATCAATTCTGAAGATAAATCAGACCTAATAAATTCAGAGGATTTATTTCTGTACTCCAAATCATTCCTTATCAAGTAAGTACAGTTATCCATTAGACAGCCATTTTCTCCTTTTCCTTCCAGCCCCTTGACCTGTGATGATTACTTAGAAATGTTTATACTGGACCGTACTTGTAGCAACCTCAGCTTATGTGTGAAATGCAAGTACACATCCAAGTTACCCAGATGTTGGTAACACCGTGTCTCATGTTCTAGACTTATTTTTATTCTCTCCAGTGCTTTCATCAAAACAAACTTGTCTAGTGTCCTGATCCTATTTATTCCTGGCAGATGAGGGGGGTTAATTCAATGCATTCATTAATCCAACAAGTATTTATATAATGACCTATCACAGGCAAGTTAACATTCCCTGTGGGACAGAGGGACAGGCTAGCCCTGATGAGTCTGTGATCTGGGCAGTTGCACAGGGCTCTGTATGTAGAAAGGCCCTGTGTGTGGTTTAATGCTCTGCTTTGGTTGTCTTGAAATTTCTAATAATTCTGAACTAGAGGCCATACCTATTCATGTTACTCTGGACCTGACAAACTACATAGCCAGTCTTACTATGGTAATATACTATAATGGGGTACGTGATGGGACTATAATATAAAGGGTTCATAACGACATGCTTGACTCCGTTGTCTCTTCTTTAAGTTGAGGGGATAAGACGGGATCAGAGTTTCCCAAACTTCCCTGATAATAAGAATCACCTGGGGTGGTTGTTATGCACACAAAATACAAATTCTGAGTGCAAACCCCTATTTTTTTAAGTCAGCTTGCTCCCATCCCTAATGTCCCCCACACTCTTCTGCAGCCCAGCACTAATGACTATGCCATAACTGTGGGGCAGGCAGGTCATATCCTTTGGTGGTGGGGATATGATTTCAGGGGAGGCTTCATGGAAGAAGCTTCACCTGAGCTATACCTGAAGAGATGGGGCAAGATTTCCCAGGTAGAGATGAAGGGAAAGATTTTCCAGAGAAAGAGAATATTTCTGTGCAAAGTGAAGAGCAGTGCAAAGGTGCAAGGTATGGGTTCACGAGTCAGGAAGACGAGGTTCAAATCAAACTCTGGCACTAACTGCTTTTCCTCATGGCTCCCAGTCCTCCTCTCTCCTGTGTCAGGGTGAACTTCACACACACACACACATGCACACTCACACATAAACAATATGTATATGTTTGTGTGTGTATGTGTGTGTATACACATGTGTATATATATTTATACATGTATGTATATATATTTATATATGTGTGTGTATATATATATATATACATACCTTGATTTCAGTTTGGTCCTCTTCCACCTTTGAGAACATAAGCCATTCTAGTATTTGTCAATTGAAATGTGAGCTCTGCCTTTTTTACTTGCATTCATTTCTATGACAGCCCATTAAAACGGTCAGCTAAGGGTTCTCTGAGTTTCTTAAGATCACACTTGTGCTCATGTGCAAACGTGTGTTCATGTGTGTATGAATGTGTGCAGGGCTATTTTCACCACATGTGCATCTTGTTTTTGATATCCTGGCACTAGGGACACATTTTAGAACATCTGCATATACTGTACAAGCAACGTAAAATCACCAGTTAGTAAACTGTACCAATCATATTTGATTTGACCGACGTATAGACTAGCATTTAAACAGGGGATAAAAAAGTCTGTAGCAAGAAAGCAAACATGAGAGCACCCTTTTAAAATCCCTCAATAGTTCATAATTGCATGGCACTTTTCAGAATCATCTTACTTCCATGAACACATTCCCATCACAATGGGTGAAAATAGCCATGTCAATGCCAATAATTCCAAAGTTATGATGTTCCCACCCTTGAGCTCAATTTCCTAAAGCCAATGCCTAATACTTCATACCAGGCACAATTTGGATGCCTGACTTTGCAAATGTGGGTACCAACATTTAATACATTGGGAGTTTCACACTAGCTTGGATTACTTCATGCAATTTGGCAAGCTGCCAGCTTTGTGAGTGACCTTGCTGTAGCATTAGAAGGAGCTAAACTTACTGATTCTTAACCCTCTCACTGATAGCAGATCAACCTGGGATATTCATCAGGTTGAAACCTAAACAACAACAAATACAGAAAAAAAAAACAGTTCATCTCAAAACTCCTTCTTGGGCCTGTGGGAAAGTTGGTGCAGTGGCACAATATCTAAGCTCTGAAAAGGCCTTATTAAGTGTGACAGTAACAGCTGGAGCTGCTAGAACTGGCATGGCAGAGCATTGAAAGAAACAGGTCTGTTTGAGAAAACTATATAATTTGAAATATTAAATAATGAATCTCTGGGCTGCTGGTAGGCATGAAATTGCTAGCAGTTTGAGTGGAGTCGTGTATTGCATTGAAGGCAATGGTTATGAATCCCTCTGCATACCTTGACTCATTTCCCCTTACAAGTATAATCTACAGCAGCAGTTTGGAAAGCCAACGTATCTCATGCTCCACTTGATGGATAACAATAGTGAGAGTGCTTGGGGCAAGCAAAACTTTGCTTATTCAGTAAATAAGTGTATGGCAGAGAGACACCCAGAGGTTGGCATTCAAGGCCTTCTATCTGCGTAGATGACCTGCCCACACCAGATCTCAATCCGCTGCTGTCTACTATGAACATGTCATGAATCCTGTTGGCACACACTATATACTTCATTTCTCTGGGTCTTCACCTATTTGAGACTCTGCTTGAAGTCACCCTCTCTCTCCGACCTTCAACTTCAAACAACCTGGTGTACTTACATTTTCCTTTGAGAGCTACCTCAGGTCCTGTCTTCTTCAAATTCCTCACTGACTTGACAAGCCCCAGTGATAGCTTCCTTCTATTTCTCTTTATTATTAAAGGCTATGATATTTATTTATTTACTGAAGTTTAGTTGATTTACAATATTGTGTTAGTTTCAGGTGTATAGCAAAGTGATGCATGTGGGTGTGTAATCATACATACATATATATACACATATATACCTATGTATATACACACATATATACACACACATACATATGTATTATTTTTTCAGATTCTTTTCCTATATGAAAGTGAAAGTTGCTCAGTTGTGTCCGACTCTTTACGACACCTTGGTCTATACAGTCCATGGAATTCTCCAGGCCAGAATACTGGAGTGGGTAGCCTTTCCCTTCTCCAGGGGATCTTCCTAACCCAGGGATTAAACCCAGGTCTCCCACACTGCAGGTGGATTCTTTACCAGCTGAGCCACAAGGGAAGCCCATTTTCCCTTAGAGGTTATTCAAAATATTGAGTATAGTTTCCTGTGCTATACAGTAGGTCCTTGATTATCTGTTTCATATATAGTAGTATGCAGATGTTAATCCTATATTTCTAATTCATCCTTCCCTTCACCTCCCCATTTGGTAACCATACATTTGTTTTCTATTTATTTCCATAGTGCTCACTGGCTATACCACATAGCCTGGTCCTTGCATCTAATGATCTTCTATAGTTCTCTAATATAAAACTCCTGGAGGTCAAAGACTCGTAATTCTCATAGTGCCTAAGAGTATTAATCACATTGTAATTTGTAAAAGTACTTAATCTTCAGTTGTGTGATCTTTGTGCTCTGTACTCAGTTGCTCAACTATGTGACCCCACTGATTGTGACCCCACAGATTGTAGCCCTCGGGGCTCCTCTGTCCATGGGATTTTCTTGGCAAGAATACCGGAGTGAGTTGTCATTTCCTCCTCCAGGGGATCTTCCAGACCTAGGGATCGAACCTGCATTTCCTGCAAGTCTCCTGCAGGCAGACGCTTTACTGCTGAGCCACCGGGGAAGCCTGGTAAGAACTTTGTACTCCAACTCTAATGCCTATTTGTGTGACTCCAGACAAGTAATGTACTTTACTAAACTCCAGCTTTCTCATCTGTGTAATGGAAATAATAACAGCTACTTCACAGAAATAGCTCTGTCCTCAAATTTCATTTCTGTAACTGAAGTTATAGCAATGCTTTTATTTCTTTGGAGAAAAAAAAAGAAAACAGAAATGCCACTTCAACAAAGTCTACCTTGCTTAGTAGTAGAGAAAGGTGTTGAAGACAGACCAAATCACTTGGTTGAGTGACCACCAAACATGACTTTTGACCTTAAATAGGGAACTGAAATCCCCTGGAGAAGGGATAGGCTACCCACTCCAGTATTCTTGGGCTTCCCTGGTGGCTCAAATGGCAAAGAATCTGCCTGCAATGCTGGAGACCTGGGTTTGATCCCTGGGTAGGGAAGATCCCCTGGAGGAGGGCATGGCAACCTATTCCAGTATTCTTGCCTGGAGAATCCCTATGGATAAAGGAGCCCAGCGGGCTATATAGTCCATGGGGTTGCAAAGAGCTGGACACGACTGAGCAACTAAACACAACACAGCACAGGGGACTGAAAATAGGAATTTTTTATCCTTTTGTTTTCTTTTTCTTCCCAAATCTCATCCTCTAGGTGCCTATGAGGATGGAAGGAATCATTGCTGTCCCTCTATAATCTAAAGCAGACCCTGAAAAGGTGCTGGAAATAAGAAACATAGCTTTATGGAGTATTCCTGAAAGATTTCTGAAAGTAGTCTAAAACTAATAGGAGAAGGAGGAGGAGCAGTATCAGTAACAACAGCATAATAATAAACTTTTGTGACATTTCCTGAGTACTTATTAAGTGTTAGGCACTGTTCTAAATACTTGGCCTAGATTAACTCAGTTTACACTCATCTAAACATTATGGGGTAGGTATTATGGTTATTCTCATGTTATAGATGAGAAGCTGTGTAATAGAAAGATTCAGCAACCTCCCAAAGGTCACACAGCAAGGAAGGAGTGGAGTCATGGTTTGAACCTAGGTCTGTCTGACTCTCTGGTAGCTCAGATGGTACAGAATCCACCTGCAATGCAGGAGACCTGGGTTCGATCCCTGGGTTGGGAAGATCCCCTGGAGAAGGAAATGGCTACCCACTCCAGTATTCTTGCCTGGAGAATCCCATGGACAGAGGAGCCTGGCAGGTTACAGTCCATGGGGTGGCAAAGAGTCAGACACGACTTAGCGACTTTCACTCACACTCTATTTGACTCTACAAACTGTGTTCCTTAATCATTTTATTATTTGGAGTCTCTAGCACATCTAGAAAAGAAAGGAAAGAAACATAATAACTAAATTTTTCAAAATAAAGATGGCTACAAGGTGAATTGGCTGTTTCTTGGTTGGTTTTTAATTTAAACGAATGATACCAGAAACCTTACCTAATTTTTCTCCCTGATCCCCCATACCCAGACACTAACCCAGTCCTATTGATTCTACCTCCCAAATAGCCCTCAAATACATTTATTCTATTCTTCCCCATAGTCAGCACCCTAGTTTAGGTATCATCATCATCTCTTGCTTCTTAAATGGTCTCCTGACTCTAGCTTTTCCCTCCTCTAGTGAAGAGGGCAACTGGAGTGATTTTTTTCAAACATGCAAATATGATAATATCACATCTTGCATAAAACCCGTAAGTAGTTCTCAGGTGCCTTAATAATAAAAATCTAAACTTCATAACCTGGCTCATATCAAAAAAGGTACTTCCTGACTTAGAGTATGTTTACCTCTCCAATCTCTTATAAGGACATGCTTCCCCCAGATGTGGATTGCAATGACAAAAAAAAATTAATTATAATTTTTATAAATATTTGCTCCCTGTGAAATCATAAGACAAAGAGAAATAATACTGTGGCTTGGGCTGAAAAGATGTTAAATGCTGCTAACAGCTTTAAGAGAAACTAAGTCAGAAGCTCAGAGCAGAAAGAGGAGAAACCCTGTGCAAATGGATAAACATAATCAGTGCATTTTTCATATTTGCAAACTACCCCCCAAAACCAGTTTGAACTACTAGTGACTGCACTTTATAGAGGATGTCTACGCTAGCAATTAAATCCTTAATAAATATTTAAGTTTCATAGGAAGGATTCTTTCTCATGTTCACAGTCCCAGCAAAGAGATATTTGTAAATATTTAAACTACAAGTTGTGAGTTCTATTTCAAAGAGTCCTTTTTTCAGCACACAGGCTATTTTTACTTTGAAGACATCACTATGAGATAGGCATGGTAAGATGAGAAAATCAAATGAGTAAGGGTAAATTACTCACTTAAGGTCACCAAACTAATTACTAGTGAAGCCCAGATAAGAGGCTCTAGTGATTCCTAATCTTAAGTTATCTTAAGTTCAGCTTTATAGATAACATGCATTTTACACATAAAATCCTGGAGACCCTCACCCGAAAGTCATGGGTTAAAACTGAATACTAAAATCACCTTTTACTTCCCAATGCTTCTAGTGCAGCTGGCTCCAAGAGACTCAAGAGTCACTGAACTGTAGAAGATGAATTGTGCCAATAGTCAGTTAATGCAAAATTGGGTTTAATCTGGAATTAAATGGGCTTCCCTGGTGGCTCAAATGGTAAAGCGTCTGCCTGCAATGCGCGAGACCCAGGTTCGATCCCTGGGTGGAGAAGATCCCCTGGAGAAGGAAATGGCAATTCACTCCAGCAGTCTTGCCTGGAAAATCCCACGGATGGAAGAGCCTGATAGGCTGCAGTCCATGGGGTCTTGAAGAGTTGAACAGGTCTGAGCGACTTCACTTTCAATTTTCAGTTTCTGGAATTAATAGCTCCTCCAATTTATACCCATTGTCACTTTCATTAGCCTCTGCCTCCCAACAACATGCCCAGACATTTGAATACGGGTTAAGTTGAATTTCCTTCTTATAAGTAAGTTTCATCTTTGATTTAGTCTTCATCAAGTTATCTTACAGGGGAGAACCATATTTATATAATACAGTAACCAATTCTTCCTTATGGTGCAAAGTCTACATATTAAAATACTGATTCTCTTTTCTCCTGCCTGATTGCATCAGTAACCGTTTGGCAATGTCTTTATTTTAAGCAAATTGTCTGCTAATCTTGGCGTCACTCTTCTGGTTAAAGCCAGATAACAAGTGAGTACACAGTCCTGGCTGTCACTCATTTCATGCCTTTTCTATTTGATTAACAAGCTGATTTTTCTATGATGGTCCATCGCCAGCTATATTTCTGTTTTAATATTCTTATTATTTCACCAGGCTAATTGTCCCAGGCTAATTGTTCCATTTGTTTTTTCACCAGCCTCATCAAATAGCATACAGTCAAAATGGATGTGCAACAGAAAGCAAATAAGTGGTTTCCAGGGATTGGGGGAGGTAAGGAGATGAGGAATGGCTGCTTAATGGGCACGGGGTTTCCTTTGAGGGTGATGAAAATGTTTTTGGAACTAAATAGAAGTAACAGTTGTACAAAGTTGTAAATATATTAAATGGCTCTGAATTGTACACTTTTAAATGACTACTTTTATGTCATTTTTTAATTTCACCACAATGATTTTAAAAGGTAATAAAAAATTATACACCCACATGACACTTACATGCTAATGGGAAAAAGGCAGGCAATCAACAAATAAGAAAGTAAAAGGTGCTATATTAGAAGGTGCTAAGTGCCAAGAGTGAAATCAAACAAGGTTGTACTAAAGAAAGTGAATGCGGCTTTAAATAGGGTGGTCAAAGAAGACTTCATTGAAAAGATGACATGTAAGTAAAAAATTGAGGATGTTAAAGGAGCTATCCACCTGGGTATAAGGTAGACCACTACATACTGAGGGAATAGCAAGCGTAAAGGTGCTAAGGTACCAAAAGTATCTGGAGAGCTGTCTATTCAAAATTGCTATTGCCAGATTTCAAAGTCAACTGCAGGGGCAAAGACAATATCACCATCTTCTGGCAGCATGGAAGGGCTCAGCATGTTTTTTGTATTGTTCTTCTGTGTATTCTTGATACCTTTTCGTAATTTCTGCTGCTTCTGTTGGGTCCATATTGTTTCTGTCCTTTATTGTGCTCATCTTTGCATAAAATATTCCCTTGGTATCTCTAATTGTCTTGACGAGATCTCTAGTCTTTCCCATTCTCTTGTTTTCTTCTATTTCTTTACACTGATCACTGAGGAAGGCTTTTTTAGCTCTCCTTGCTATTCTTTGCAATTCTGCATTCAGATGGATATATCTTTCCTTTTCTCCTTTGCCTTTAGCTTATTTGCTGCTGCTGCTGCTGCTAAGTCGCTTCAGTCATGTCTGACTGTGTGCGACCCCATAGATGGCAGCCCACCAGGCTCCCCCGTCCCTGGGATTCTCCAGGCAAGAACACTGGAGTGGGTTGCCATTTCCTTCTCCAATGCATGAAAGTGAAAAATCAAAGTGAAGTCGCTCAGTCGTGTCCGACTCTTAGCGACTCCATCGACTGCAGCCTACCAGGCTCCTCCATCCATGGGATTTTCCAGGCAAGAGTACTGGAGTGGGGTGCCATTGCCTTCTCCGTTTAGCTTATCTACTTGGGTCCAAATCCGCATCATTAAATGAATCTCTATATAAACCTTGTTGATGCCATAAGAACAAATGTGTACTTCCAAAGGTTTTTGTTGTTGTTGTTGTTTGTTTGTTTCTTTTAAGCATTCTTTCTTTTCTAAAAAACATAGCACTGAAACTTGAATGCTTGGTGGGTTCTGGTTTTCCTGATGCCTCCACTCCCCGACTCCCTCACTATTAATGCATTTACCTAAAATTTGATTAGTAATAAAGCATTTATGGTATTAAACTGCACACTATATCAACTGCCTTCACAAGTCTTAAATGAAATCTGTAAACAGCATGGGAAAAGGAAGACTACTGAGGGTTTTGAGGGGTCGTTCCTGAAAGTTATTAAATGCCAGCTTTTTCAAAAGAATAGCTGACTACAGCGTAACGTTACTCACTGATAAATAGTTCTAGTTGTCCCTTGCACGACATGGGAGAAGAAACAAATTGTGGAAAAAAAGTCTAACACTGAGATGTACCGCTCAGGAGCTTAGCAAACTGACTGCAAATGTTTCTACCAAGATTAATCTGTAGACCTTATAATTACAATTTTTCTCTGCTTTCTATCAGGAGAAGACATGTAGCTGAAAGAGGAAAAGGATCAAGGCTTGATGTTTCTGTTGAAATTATTCTGAGCCCTAAAATCATTTCCAACCTCCTGGGTTTCAATTGTATTGATAGGAAATACCTGTGAGATCCTGTTTAAATATTTTATCTGATAAATCTCACATTGTTAATTATTCTAATGGCTACACATTCCAAGCAAGATCTCTAAAACCATCTTCCAGGGAAGGTTTGACACAAGGCAGTTTAATCATAAGCTAGTCTAGGAGACAGCAAATAGAGAAAGCAAGTATTTTTTCCCAGAATTGATTGGGTACTGGGTCAGAGTGGAGAATTAACCAACTTTATGCTGAACTTTTAGAATGCCTGAAGTACATTTCTGACAATATGAAAGCATCTGTATGAACACATATTCCAAAGTCAAGTAGTTCCATGGACATGATAGTCTCTCACAATTTTAAATTCCCATTACTCTGTAACTCTTATTCATTCAATTGAGACTTAACTGTGGTTTGGATATAGGAAAGAATTTTGAGCATATGGGAAAGGAAAGATATTTGGGGCATACAGGATCTAGGAAAGATATTTTGGGCATATGGCAAAGGTCTAAAGTTGCCTTTTAGATTAACTGTTTAGGGAAGACTCTTGAGAGTCCCTTGGACTGCAAGGAGATCCAACCAGTCCATTCTGAAGGAAATCAGCCCTGGGATTTCTTTGGAAGGAATGATGCTAAAGCTGAGACTCCAGTACTTTGGCCACCTCATGCGAAGAGTTGACTCACTGGAAAAAACTCTGACGCTGGGAGGGATTGGGGGCAGGAGGAGAAGGGGACAACAGAGGATGAGATGGCTGGATGGCGTCACTGACTCGATGGACGTGAGTCTGAGAGAACTCTGGGAGTTGGTGATGGACAGGGAGGCCTGGCGTGCTGCAATTCATGGGGTCACAAAGAGTCGGACACGACTGAGCAACTGAACTGAACTGATGTATATATAATGGAGAAGGCAATGGCAGCCCACTCCTGTACTCTTGCCTGGAAAACCCCATTGACGGAGGAGCCTGGTAGGCTGCAGTCGATGGAGTCGCTAAGAGTCGGACACGACTGAGCGACTTCACTTTGATTTTTCACTTTCATGCATTGGAGAAGGAAATGGCAACCCACTCCAGTGTTCTTGCCTGGAGAATCCCAGGGACGGGGGAGCCTGGTGGGCTGCCATCTATGGGGTCGCACAGAGTCGGACACGACTGAAGCGACTTAGCAGCAGCAGCAGCAGCACGTATACATAAAATTCTGAAAGTACCTATACAACTTTACTATCCTGAATATGCTTCTTAAATTAAAATATTTCATATTAATTTTTAAGACTTCATGTGTAAAGCTATACAACTTCAGGAAATGCCATGTCAACTATTTCTATACCCAGATTTCCCAACAAAGACTAAAGAGCAGCTTGTCGCAAGGAGCAAAGATAGGACATAAGTTATCTGATTATATCACTTAGGGTTGGAAATGAAAGACCACTTTCCATAAAGGAACTATTTTGAGCCATTGACATTAATGCTACAATAACACATAATTCACTGTCCTCTTTAACTGACTTCTCAAAGTCTCTAGATACTGAATTAGATGATGTACACTTCCAATAAAAAGAACTGATGCATCTCATTGCTTCAGGTGAATTATGGATTTCATTTTATTTTTTCCTAGAGGGAGTATCACATTCCTTCCTGCCCATTCTTTGCAACTAGGGTCAAGTTGTCTTGTCCTAACCTGAAATAATGTTTTTGTTTCATACTCTTCCCAGGTATTAAAGGAATAACTAAATCCCAAATGGTCATTTTTCAAAAAGGGTTTTTAAATGGTGTATAAAAGAGGTCACTTACTCCCAACCATGACCACCAGTAGAACAGACGCTTGCATAACTGCCCAATTTCCTCGTGAAAAATGTCACACAAATAAATTTGCACGCACATAGTGTCTGTAAGTAAATATGCCTATACACATATACACACATTGATAGTAATTCGTGAATTATGCTAAATCATCAAGGAAGATGTATATTCACCTAAGTGGAATTTCAAGATAAAGTCTCAGAAGTGAAAGTTTTCTAAAATATTATTATATGTTTATATGCCTTTGTAAGCTATATTTACTAATTAATACTTAATAATATTTAACACTTTTTATGTGCATTGCCGTTTAGAACAGCAATTACTATGCTTATGCTATAGTAATCTTCTTAGAGTTTCACTCAACACAACATGCTCTCAGTAGATTATTATTTTTTAGTTCCTGCGTCTGTTTTACTCAACTTTACTATCTCCCCTCTAGCTCTAAATTTAACTGTCACTTTTTGTTGCTCCTGTACACTTAATTAGAGATGCCTCTTTAGCTCTTATTTTTTAAAGTTTAAAAATTATAACATTTTATTGAGGCTACAATGTATACAAATTGGATGTAAATATAAATTATATTAATAAATAAATATATATTAAATATATATAACCCTCCACAAAGAATGAGCATAGATAAACAAAAATACACTGTTGCAAAATTCTCATATTTTATAAGCAAAAAATTAACTCTTAGTAAACTGGGATAAAATTAAGACACATATTGTAATTCATAAAGAAACACCTAAAATTAATGGAAAAATATATAGTTAAAATGGCCATAAAGAAATTAATGTAATAAAAATATATTTGATTACTCCTCTTAAGAAAAGCATAAAAGTGAAAATAAAAGAATAAGAAACCAGATTGGACAAATAGAATATAGTAAATCAAAGGTATAGATTTAAGTGTATCAATAAGTACATTAAATGAAAAAAGAGAAAGTGAAAGTCACTCAGCTGTGTCCAACTCTTTGCAACACTATGGTCTATACAGTCCATGGAATTCTCCAAGTCAGAATACTGGAGTGGGCAGCCTATCCCTTCTCCGGCGGATCTTCCCTAATTGATCTGGGGTCTCCTGCATTGCAGGTGGATTCTTTACTGACTGAGCTATCAGAGAAGCTGTTCCCTCCTCCAGGGGATTTTCCCAACCCAGGGATCAAACCCAGGTCTCCCGCATTGGAAGCAGATTCTTTACCAGCTGAGCCACCAGGGGAAAAAAAAGAGTTTACATATATATATATATATATATTTTTTTTTAAGGAGTGAATAAATAATTTATATACATATATTTAAGGCGAGTAAACAGATATATGCTATAAAGTATGTACCAATACATTTCAAAATTTGAAATATTACAAATATGTTCTCTGAATACAGTGGAATCCAATTAGAAATGAATAACAAGATGATTTGAGAAATAGCTTTACAACATGTATATTACCAATTGTAAAATGCATGACCAGTGCAAGTTCGATGCATGAAACAGAGCACCCAAAGTCATTGCTCTGGGACAACCCAGAGGGATAGAGTGGGGAGGGAGGTAGGAGGGGAGTTCACGATGAAGTATGGGGACACAAGTATACCTGTGGCTGATTCATGTTGATGTATGGCAAAAGCCATCACAGTATTACAAACCAATTATCCTCCAATTAAAATAAATAAAATACTTAATTTTTTTTAATTAAAAAAAGAAATGAATAACAACATAGGATAGCTCAAGAAGTCTTAATATTTGGAAAGTAAACAACACATTTCTAAATACACAATTAACCAAGAAGAAATTATCATTATAGTTCAGTCCAGTTCAGTTGCTCAGTCGTGTCCGACTCTTTGCGACCCCATGAATTGCAGCACGCCAGGCCTCCCTGTCCATCACCATCTCCTGGAGTTCACTCAGACTAGCATCCATCGAGTCCGTGATGCCATCCAGCCATCTCATCCTCGGTTGTCCCCTTCTCCTCCCGCCCCCAATCCGTTCCAGCATCAGAGTCTTTTCCAATGAGTCAACTCTTCACATGAGGTGGCCAAAGTACTGGAGTTTCAGCTTTAGCATCATTCCTTCCAAAGAAATCCCAGGGCTGATCTCCTTCAGAATGGACTGGTTGGATCTCCTTGCAGTCCAAGGGACTCTCAAGAGTCTTCTCCAACACCACAGTTCAAAAGTATCAATTCTTCGGCACTCAGCCTTCTTCACAGTCCAACTCTCACATCCATACATGACCACAGGAAAAACCATAGCCTTGACTAGAAGGACCTTAGTCGGCAAAGTAATGTCTCTGCTTTTGAATATACTATCTAGGTTTGTCATAAATTTTCTTCCAAGGAGTAAGCGTCTTTTAATTTCATGACTGCAGTCACCATCTGCAGTGATTTTGGAGCTCAGAAAAATAAAGTTTGACACTGTTTCCACTGTTTCCCCATCTATTTCCCATAAAGTGATGGGACCGGATGCCATGATCTTCATTTTCTGAATGTTGAGCTTTAAGCCAACTTTTTCGCTTTCCTCTTTCACTTTCATCAAGAGGCTTTTTAGCTCCTCTTCACTTTCTGCCATACAGGTGGTGTCATCTGCATATCTGAAGTTATTGATATTTCTCCTGGCAATCTTGATTCCAGCTTGTGCTTCTTCCAGCCCAGCGTTTCTCATGATGTACTCTGCATAGAAGTTAAATAAGCAGGGTGACAATATACAGCCTTGACATACTCCTTTTCCTATTTGGAATCAGTCTGTTGTTCCATGCCCAGTTCTAACTGTTTCTTCCTAACCTGCATACAGATTTCCCAAGAGGCAGGTTAGGTGGTCTGGTATTCCCATCTCTTTCAGAATGTTCCACAGTTGATTGTGATCCACACAGTCAAAGGCTTTGGCATAGTCAATAAAGCAGAAATAGATGTTTTTCTGGAACTCTCTTGCTTTTTCCATGATCCAGTAGATGTTGGCAATTTGATCTCTGGTTCCTCTGCCTTTTCTAAAACCAGCTTGAACATCAGGGAGTTCACAGCTCACGTATTGCTGAAGCCTGGCTTGGAGAATTTTAAGCATTACTTTACTAGCATGTGAGATGAGTGCAATTGTGTGGTACTTTGAGCATTCTTTGGCATTGCCTTTCTTTGAGATTGGAATGAAAACTGACCTTTTCCAGTCCTGTGGCCACTGCTGAGTTTTCCAAATTTGCTGGCATATTGAGTGCAGCACTTTCACAGCATCATCTTTCAGGATTTGAAACAGCTCAACTGGAACTCCACCACCTCCACTAGCTTTGTTTGTAGTGATGCTTTCTAAGGCCCACTTGACTTCACATTCCAAGATGTCTGGCTCTAGATTAGTGATCACATCATCATGATTATCTGGGTCATGAAGATCTTTTTTGTACAGTTCTTCCATGTATTCTTGCCACCTCTTCTTAACATCTTCTGCTGCTGTTAGGTCCAGACCATTTCTGTCCTTTATCGAGCCCATCCTTGCATGAAATGTTCCCTTGGTATCTCTAATTTTCTTGAAGAGATCTCTAGTCTTTCCCATTCTGTTGTTTTCTTCTATTTCTTTGCATTGATCGCTGAAGAAGGCTTTCTTATCTCTTCTTGCTATTCTTTGGAACTCTGCATTCAGATGCTTATATCTTTCCTTTTCTCCTTTGCTTTTCGCCTCTCTTCTTTTCACAGCTATTTGTAAGGCCTCCCCAGACAGCCATTTTGCTTTTTTGCATTTCTTTTCCATGGGGATGGTCTTGATCCCTGTCTCCTGTACAATGTCACGAACCTCATTCCATAGTTCATCAGGCACTCTATCTACCAGATCTAGACCCTTAAATCTATTTCTCACTTCCACTGTATAATCATAAGGGATTTGATTTAGGTCATACCTGAATGGTCTAGGAGTTTTCCCTACTTTCTTCAATTTAAGTCTGAATTTGGGAATAAGGAGTTCATGATCTGAGCCACAGTCAGCTCCTGGTCTTGTTTTTGTTGACTGTATAGAGCTTCTCCATCTTTGGCTGAAAAGAAGATAATCAATCTGATTTCGGTGTTGACCATCTGGTGATGTCCATGTGTAGAGTCTTCTCTTGTGTTGTTGGAAGAGGGTGTTTGCTATGACCAGTGCATTTTCTTGGCAAAACTCTATTAGTCTTTGCCCTGCTTCATTCCGTATTCCAAGGCCAAATTTGCCTGTTATTCCAGGTGTTTCTTGATTTCCTACTTTGCATTTCAGTCCCCTGTAATGAAAAGGACATCTTTTTTGGGTGTTAGTTCTAAAAGCTCTTGTAGGTCTTCATAAAACCGTTCAACTTCAGCTTCTTCAGCATTACTGGCTGGGGCATAGGCTTGGATAACTGTGATATTGAATGGTTTGCCTTGGAGACGAACAGAGATCATTCTGTCGTTTTTGAGACTGCATCCAAATACTGCATTTCGGACTCTTTTGTTGACCATGATGGCTACTCCATTTCTTCTGAGGGATTCCTGCCCGCAGTAGTTGATATGATAGTCATCTGAGTTAAATTCACCCATTCCAGTCCATTTTAGTTCGGTGATTCCTAGAATGTCGACATTCACCCTTGCCATCTCTTGTTTGACCACTTCCAATTTGCCTTGATTCATGGACCTGACATTCCAGGTTCCTATGCAATATTGCTCTTTACAGCATCGGATCTTGCTTCTATCACCAGTCACATCCACAACTGGGTATTCTTTTTGCTTTGGCTCCATCCCTTCATTCTTTCTGGAGTTATTGGAAAATATTTTGATTTGGATAATGATGAAAATACAGCACGTGTAAATTTGTAGGATTCAACTAAAGCAGTTATCTATATGAAGTTTTGTAAAGCAAATGCTTATGCTAATAAAGTTTATTTCAATGATATAAATTTCTACCTTAAGAAAATACAAAAAGACAAGAAAATAAACCTAAGTAAATGGAAGGAGGAAAATAATAAAGATAAAATCAGAAAAAAATTGAAGGTAGAAAACATTGGTAAAATCAATAAAGCCTAAAACTTGACAATTCCAAAAGATAATAAAAAGTGATAAACTTTGAGAAAGACTGGTGGGAAAAAATAAAACGAAAAAACATAAATTATCAACAACATAGCATTATAAATCATACAGATATAATGAGTAAAAAACAAAATTAATAACAACTTCATACCAACTCTAAAATTAGATGAAACAGTTAAATTTCTTTTTAAAAAAGGTTACCAAAACTGAAAAAGATGAAATATAAAATATAAATACCCTTATATCTTTGAAATAAATTAAATTCATCTCCAAAAATCTCCCCACAATGGATATAATCAGGCCCACATGGTTTCACTGTGAATTTCATGAAACGTTTTAAGAAGAAACAATGACAATTTTATGCAAACAATTTCAGAAAAAGAGTTAGAGGGATCACTTCCAAACTTACTTTGTAAGACTAGCATAATCATGATAGTGAAAACAGGCAAAGATATTAGAAGAAAAGCACAGAACAATATGTGCCTCATGAACATAGATGCAAATGCCCTTATCAAAACATGATGAAATAGAATCCAGCAATATATAAACATATATATATACTTGACAAGTAGAAAATACTTGCGAGATATAGATCTAACATAGGACTTTTTCAGAATATATATATATATATATATATATACACTAAATTTTTTTACAATACAATAATAGGGAAAAGTCCTAATTTTCAAAAATGGAGAAAAAATTACCAAGGACATTTGCAAGAGAAAATCTATGATTATTCATCAGGGAAATAAAAACTAAAACTACAATAAGTTACCAGCACTCATGCACTAGGATGAAAACAAATGGAAGCATGAGAGAAAAAAGAATACCAAATGAGGGAAGGATATAGAGTTTCTGGATTCTCACACATTTCTGATAGGATATAAAATGATACAATCATTTTGCAAAATATTTGACATTTTCTTTTTATGATATTCGACATTTTCTTTTTACGAGAAACATTCATCTACTCTTTGAAGCAACAATTCCACTAAGTATTTACTGAAGAAGAATGAAAACTTGCCCATAAAGATTTATACAAGAATGTTCATAAGCAGCTTTATTCATAATTGCTCCAAAATAGAACCAACCCAGATATTTATCAACAGGAGAATGGTTATTCAGTAGTAAAGGAGAATGAACTGCTGATACATGAAATAATACGGAAAAATCTCCCAGATTAAAAAAAAATTGCATAGTGTATGCTTCTATTTATATGAAATTCTATGAAAGAAAAAAATATGTGGTAAAAAAAAAAACAACTCAGAACATTGGGTATATCTAGAAAGGAGAGAAGGATTGACTTGAAAGGGATACAAGATAACTTTGTAAAGTGACTAAAATGTTCTAAATATTGGTAGGGATGTGTATCACATGGCTGTATCCATTTGTCAAAATTCATTGAACTGTACACTTAATGATTCAATCAACTCAATGGATACAAATCTTACATCAATGAAAAGGACCATAGACAAATATTTAATCCTTTTTTGAGCTACCTTATTATAGTGGAATGAGTTAGCAGTTCTAAAGTCTGTATATTCTAAATTCTGTATAACCTAGGTTTGAGCAAATGAGTAAGTCTATTGAGGAAAGCGGAAGCCATTTGTCTCTTATGGAGTCATAAATGGAAAGAGGGAAGACCAGAGTGTTCTCTGTGATGCTGGAATGGAATTGGATGTATCAGTATGAACTCACAGTTTTTAATCAAGATATGTCTTTTCTTATTCTGTTCCCTGAGATGAATTAGAGACAAATCATCAAGTTTATTAGAATGAGCACATCTAGTGTGGAGATCTTGGTTTTGAAATACTTTTTACTAAAGGAAACCAGAATCCCATGAAAAAATGTCTGGTTTTAAGTCTGAAGCAGGAAAGGTTATTAAGAGCCTGGAACAGCTTGTTGCATCTTAAAGTGATAAAGTGCTCAACAAATAAAGATAAGATGTGATAAAAGGGCACTGGAGCCAGCTCAAAGGGAGTCCTAATGACCACTTCTGGGACAGTTTGCACATCAAAAAAGTATTATAAAGGATTGTAACTCATTGAATAAATAAAAATCCATGATTTCACAGTGATTAAATGAGGAAACAAGAAAGGAAACCTTTAGTTGTGAAATGCCAACTAATAAATAGAAAAGAGATGCTGTAGTTAGAGAATTATCAGTAGATGCTAAAAATAGTAGGGCAAATGATAAGGCAAAGAATATACACATGACACCAAAATGTTTCTCTGCAAATGGCTAATTACTTAAAAAGGGGTAAAAAAAAAAAATTCTAGCACCATAGTGGAGAAGCCTGAAGGACACTACCTTAACCAATTCTTCAAACTTAATCTCACCAATATTGAGGCACACTCACATCATATGCCACCTAGTAACAGGCACTGAAAAAGACACCAGCTCTGTTTAGTGGTATTCCTACCAAAAATGCATAACCTGAACCTAAGAAGGAGGAAACATCAGGCAATCTCAAACTGAGGGGTATTCTAGAGAATCTGTCTGTCAATATAAGAAACAGGGGTTCAATCCCAAGGTTGGGAAGATCTCTTGGAAAAGGAAATGGCAACCCACTCCAGTATTCTTGCCTGGGAAATTCCAAGGACAGAGGAGCCTGGCAGGGTACTGTCTATGGGGTCGCAAAATAGTCATATACAATTTAGTGATTAAACAACAACAACTATAAAGTAACTGAAATTTACTTTTGATATTTTCAAAAATTTCAAAGTTAAGGAACACAAAGTCTTAAAATCCATTCCAAGTTAAAGATGATTGAAGAGATATGACAACTAAATGCAATGTGTGATCTTGAATTGGGAAAAAAAGAACACTAGCTATAAAAGACATGATTAAGGAATTATACAAATTTGAATATGGACTGCAGACTAGACAAAACTAATGCATCAGTGTTAAATCTTCTGATTTTGATAACCGTTCCTTGGTGTATGTAATAGAATATCCTTGTTACTAACAAATACACACTGAAGTAATATGGTTAAATGTGCATATCTGCAACTTATTCTCAAATTGTTCAGAAAAAAAACATAATTATATAACTCAATATATTGTTATACTAAGATCTATGTTATATTAAGATCTATGTTATCTATAGATATAGATGTAGATATTATATAAGGATATTAGAGATATCAGGAATTACAAAGTAAACAAGGGGAAAAAAAACAAACATTGTGCATCTGTGTAAAAAGTGATACTGATACATGGTATATAGGAGTTCCTTGTACCATTCTTTAAACTTTTCAACTTCATACCGAGCAGTTAAAACTAAAGGGTTAAGAACTGAACCTGCGTAGTCATAAGGAATCCATGGACATGAATTTGAGCAAACTCTGGGAGACAGTGAAGGACAGGGAAGCCTGGCGTGCTGCAGTCCATGGGGTTGCAGAGAGCTGGACATGACTGAATGACTGAACAACACTTCATAAGGGATGTTATGCTCAAACATTAAAATAAAAATTTAAAAATGAACCCTGAATTTAAACAACAACAAAAAAGCTACTTCCCATCAGTCTTGGTAAATAAAGTAAGGTCGGGGTTGGGGGGCATTAGGAAAACAAATAGTCCTCTGCCACAAGCTGAAGTCCCTTGCAGGTCTCACACTTAATTTTTTATTCTAGACTTTGATAACTGATTTCTAAATGCTATAAATTAAATTCTTTACTCCCCCAATGTAGAATATCAGCCATAATAAAGGATCAATTTTATTATCCAGCAATGGTAGCTTACAGTGTATATGTGTGTGTATTATATATTTATATATATATTCCTTAGCCAAGATGACTTTGTTAGGTACTCTATATAGCGACAGCCCTGGAAATTATTTGGGAACCCACTCCAGTATTCTTGCCTGGAGAATCCCATGGATGGAGGAGCCTAGTAGGCTATAGTCCACGGGGTCGCAAAGAGGCGGACATGACTGAGCGACTTCACTTCGCTTACTTCACTTGAAATTATATCTCCAGCATCTAACGTACCGACTTCTCTTCAAACCCTAAACTCATATATCCAATTACATCTTTTATTTTTGCAATGGAATATCTAAAACATTTTAAATTTATTATATCACAAACTGAACTGTTCATTCAACTTTTAGCCTCAATCCTCTAATCAACTCTTCCCCCTGTTTTTCCCATTTTAATAAATGGTATCACCATCCCACTCAGTTGGTTAACTAAGACATCTAAGAGTCATACCTCAATTCTCTCTTTTCTTTCAATCCTCCATAATCAATACATTAACAAGCCCTATCCATTCTCTTTCTAAATAATATCTTTAATTTATTCACTTCTTTCTATGTCCACTGCTACCATTCTTGTCTAATCAATTATCATCTCTTCATGGGACTATTGTAGTAGCTTTCTAATAGTCTCCGAGCCTCCACTCTTGCCAGCCATTTTCTAATGGTAGCCAGAGTGATCATTTTAAAACAGAAGGCATATCATGTCACTACTCTGCTTAAAGTCTTCCAATGGCTTCTCATTATGCTTAGATAACCTTCTAACTTCCTACTCTGTTGAAAAGGCTCCATATGATCTAGTCCCTGACTACCTCTCTGCTTTAGCCCATCCAGGCTGCTACAACAAAAAATCTTAGACTGGATTGCTTATAACTAACATTTTATTTTAATTTCTTACAGTTCTAGACGCTAGCCATTTGCAGCAATATGGTTGTAACTAGAGGTTATTATATGGGCTTCTGAGCGGCTCAGTGGTAAAGAATCTCCCTGCCAAGCAGGAGACCTGGGATAGATCCCCTGGGTAGGGATGATCCCCTGCAGAAGGAAATGGCAACCCATTCCAGGATTCTTGCCTAGGAAATCCCATGGACAGAGGAGCCTGGTAGGCTACAGTCCATGGGGTTACAAAGAGTTGAATATGAGTTAGCAACTACACCACCACCATCACCAGAGATTATCATACTAAGTGATGCAAGTCAGAAAGACAAATACCATATGATATCACTTTAATGTGGAATCTAAAATATGACACAAGTAAACCAATGTATGAAACAGAAACGGACTCACAGGCATAGAGAACACACTTGTGGTGGCCAAGGGGGAGGGGGTTGGGGGAATGGAGTGGGAGGTTGGGGTGGAGTTAGCAGATACAAGCTATTATATATGGAATGGATAAACACCGAAGTCCTACTGTGTAACACAGACAGATATTTGCTAAGTCTAACTCTTTGCAACCCCACAGACTGTAGCCTGCCAGGCTTCTCTGTCCATGGGATTCTTCAGGC
This sequence comes from Capra hircus, assembly GCF_001704415.2. NCBI lineage: Eukaryota > Metazoa > Chordata > Mammalia > Artiodactyla > Bovidae > Capra > Capra hircus. The sequence continues at coordinate 39,091,075 of NW_017189517.1, read as the reverse complement.
AAGAATATTGGAGTCAATTGCCATTCCTGTCTCCAGGGGATCTTCCTGACACAGGGGTCAAACCTTGGTCTCCCAGATTGCAGGCAGATTCTTTACCATCTGAGCCACCAGGGAAGCCCCATGTAGCACAGGGTACTATATTCAATCTACTGTGATAAACCATAATGGGAAGTAATATGAAATATGAAATACATGTATAACCGAATCACTTTGCTGTACAGTGGAAATTAACACAACATTTTAAATAAACTAGACTTCAATTAAAAACAAATGAGAACAGTTCTAGAGGCTAAGAAATTCAAGATGAAAGTGCTAGAGGATTTGGTGTCTAGTGAGGGCCCACTTCCTGGTTCATAGACTGGGCATCTTCTCACTATACCCTCACATGTCCTCAAGTGGCAAGAGTAGAGAGAGCTCTCTGGAGTCTTTTTGGTGAGGGCACTAATCCCATTCCTTAGGGTTCCTCTCCTATGACCTGATCAACTCTGCAAAGCTCCACCTCCTAGATTTATCACATTGGGCATTAAATTTCAATGTAAGAATTTGGGAAGCAACACAAATACTCAATCCATAGCACTTTCTAACCTCACATCCCACAACCGAGCTGCTTGTTTTCTGTGTCCCAGCCACATTGTCTCTCATTGTGTTCCACCAAAGAGTAAAGCACATTCTCACCTCAAGGGTTTTTGCACAGCAGTTCCTCTGGTTGGTATGCTTTTCTACCCATCCCTCTCACTTTCATATAGACCTCTGTTCAAGTGTTACCTCCCCAAGGCGACCTTTCCTGTCATTCTCCCTCCTTTTGCCTCATTTTATCTTAGTATTTACCACTACCTTTCTATAGTACATTTGTTTATTCTTTGTCTTTACTACCATATCAGGTTCATGAAAGTATATAGCTACTTTTGCTGAAGCTGTATCTCCAGTAAGGACCCAATAAATATTTCCTAAGTGAATGAAATTTGCACAGTAAATGATCAAGGATTAAATGTTTAAAAATACTTTAAATAGACCAGTCCTATATTTTTATAGGAGCAGCCTCTTAAGCCAAACAAAAACAAAAACAAAAACCAGACAGATCAAGTGGCATATTAAAATTGACAGAATTTTCTGGTGACAGAGCCAAGATTAGCGCTGAGGTCTTCTGATTCCCAGCCCAGTGTTCTTTATTCTGGTCCATCCTCTCTCATGCTGTCAGCAACACTGAGAAAAATATCGGGAAAATACCATGATGAATTATAAAATGTCATATTGTTTAGATGAAACAAAGATACTGGACTGCAAGGTAAATTCAGTATGCTTATTTATTCAACAGCTGCTTATTGACCATCTACCATATGCAAGGCACTGTTTCCTTTGCAGAGTTGAATGAAAAGTGACTCTAGAAAAGAGAGTAAACACCATTAACAATAATGCAAGTCAGAATATGATGAGTCTCATGTGGGTGGTAAAAAGTATTGTGTGAGTCCAGAGAAGGAATTAATTATGCTCAGCTAATTCAGGATTATACAAGTCTTGATAGAAGAGATAATATTTGACCTTAAAAATATTTGACATGGGCCTTGATGGATGAGAAAGGCAATGGGCCTTAAACATATTGACATGGGCCTTAAAGGATGAGAATGGCAAGTAAATGAGGAAAAACATGAACAAAGACATGGGGAAATGAAAGCATATGTATTCTGGAAAGAGCAAGAAGTACTGTTAAGCTAATCCATGGGGTCTCTGTGGTGCTACAGTCATTAATAAAGTTGGAAGGGTAGTTTGGGACAAGAATACAAAAGGCTTTGCATATATAATTAAGCCAAGAATTTGGGCTTCACTTCCTAGGGGTTCAACCATCAGTTACTGTGCTCACTCACTCAGTCATGTCTGATTCTTTGAGACACCATGGACTGCAGCCCACCAAGTTCCTCTGTCCATGGGATTTCCAAGGCAAGAATACTGGAGGGGGTTGCCATTTCCTCTTCCAGGGGATCTTCCTGACCCAGTGATCGAACTCATGTATCCTGCATTCGCAGGTAGATTCTTTACTGTCTGAGTCATCAGGGAAGCCCGTCACTTACTGGATGAACATTAAATAAATAAAAGGAGGAACATTCTTTCTTTTGGTAAAGAGGAATGACGTGATTTGAGCAGTGCTTTAGAAAGATTGATCTGGGGTTGGAAGGGCAGTTTGGTGATTGGTGGAGAAATCAGGGGAGGACACTCAAGGCAGAAGCAACAATATGAACACACTGTACAGAAAGAAACAAATAGTATATATTTATAAGATTAATCAATCTAATTTGAACATGAGGAGTTATAGAAAATGAAGTTGGATAGCGAAGGGTGGAGATGAATTCTAGAGGATCTTAATCTTGATCTTCTAGAGGACTTCCCTGGTGGCTCAGATGGTCAAGTGTCTGTCTACAATGCGGGAGACCTGGGTTTGAGCCCTGGGTTGGGAAGATCCTCTGGAGAAGGAAATGGCAATCCACTCCAAGACTATTGCCTGGAAAATCCCATGGACAGAAGAGCCTGGTAGGCTACAGTCCATGGGGTCACAAAGAGTCGGACATGACTGAGCGACTTAACTACTTCACTACTTGAAAGCTAAAGCATACAGTTTAGGCATAAACTATATGCTTTCTATACCAAAAGCATACAGGTCAGTTTGGTGGTTAGAATTGAGTCAAGCAAGAGGTAAAGAGGCCACCAAAATGAAAGCGATGATGGGACTTTTAGACTAATGTTTAAATCAATCATGAAGACTGACAATTTACATGGGAGGAAAAAAGACTAATTCATTGCTCTGGTCTAGATCACAGGCTTTCGAAACTTTTTAACTACAAGCCATAGTAATAATATATTTTATGTTATGACTCAATGCAAACATGTACATGCATGTAATATACAACTGAAATAAAATTTCATATATTTTCTCTTATCATCTGTAATGCTATTCTATTCTATTTCATTTAAAAATGTTACTAGTTCCATTTATTCTGGCCATCTAGTATTACTGTTAAAAGTCTAGAAAGCTTATTATTTTATTTATCTTTAAAAAATTGAATGAGGCTTGAAACTTCTAAACCAATTCTAAGAATTTAAAGAAATATTATGTTGTAAAAAATACAGTATTACTATCTAAAGTACAGATTTTGTTTAAATTTCACAAAATTTAATGCTGCTGCTGCTGCTGCTGCTGCTGCTGCTGCTGCTAAGTCACTTCAGTCATGGCCGACTCTGTGCGACACCATGGATGGCAGCCCACCAGGGTCCCCCGTTCCTGGGATTCTCCAGGCAAGAACACTGGAATGGGTTGCCATTTCCTTCTCCAAGGCATGAAAGTGAAAAGTGAAACTGAAGTCGCTCAGTCGTGTCCGACCCTCAGCAACCCCATGGATTACAGCCTACCAGGCTCCTCTGTCCATGGGATTTTCCAGGCAAGAGTACTGGAGTGGGAATTTAATGCTAGTACACATTATTTGCTTTCATACCTATTCAAGATCCCACATTGTAGTTGCATTGAGCAGCTTCAGCTGCATGCAAAAAATTCTGATAAATTTTCCTTTAATTTTTAGTCTGTTACAAACATTTTCTAATTTTCCTTGTTATGGCTTCTTAAATACACCCATTATTTAAAAGTGGATATTTGGCTTCCAAATACATGGGGCTTTTAAAGTATCTTTGCTATTAATTTCTCACATGTATACCTGTGGCGGATTCATTTTGATGTTTATTTCTAATTTAAATGCTTTCTTCTCTACAATCATCCTCTGTGTTTTTTCAGTCTTTTAACTTTTTTGAGGATTTCAACGGCTAAATCAAAGATTTCTCTTGGTACATGTCATATTGCATTTGAAAATGTGTGGGTTATTTTAAATATCTTTTGATATTGATTTCTAACATAGTTACACAGTGATAAGAGAACAGACTCTATATGATTTCAATATCTTTAGATGATGAAATTTTTGCACCTTGTTTTATGTCCCATGATACGTTCCAGTATCTCCTGGTTTATAGTCTATGGGAACTTGAATAGAATTTATATCCTGCTATTGTAAGAAAACTGCATAAATATTAGTTATGTTGAATTGGCTCATAGTGCTCTTCAGGTCTATTATCAAATCTTCTAATCTTCTGTCTACTCATTCCATTAATTTTTGAGAGTTTGATATTGAGACTCCAACTAAAATCTTATTTACTTAAAAATAATTGTAATATATAATGTAACTATATATAATTTCGTGATGTATTTTCCAAGTCTCTTCTAAATGTGTTATCATACTTTCAAAGTTTTCTTTTTTTTAAATTCCCTATTCTGCAACAGTAAAAAAAAAAAAAAACAACAAAAAAAAAACAATCACAACCTTTGACACTGACTTGTAACCAACTAATGGGTCATACCTGATCTGCCTCTTGAGAAATCTGTAGCAGGTCAGGAAGCAACAGTTAGAATTGGACATGGAAAAACAGACCGGTTCCAAATAGGAAAAGGAGTACGTCAAGACTGTATATTGTAACCCTGCTTATTTAACTTATATGCAGAGTACGTCATGAGAAACGCTGGGCTGGAGGAAGCACAAGTTGGAATCAAGACTGCTGGGAGAAATATCAATAACCTCAGATATGCAGATGACACCACCCTTATGGCAGAAAGTGAAGAAGAACTAAAGAGCCTCTTGATGAAAGTGAAAGAGGAGAGCAAAAAAGTTGACTTAAAGGTCAACATTCAGAAAACAAAGATCATGACATCTGGTCCCATCACTTCAGGGCAAATAGATGAAGAAACAATGGAAACAGTGGCAGACTTTATTTTCTTGGGCTCCAAAATCACTGCAGATGGTGACTGCAGCCATGAAATTAAAAGATGCTTACTCCTTGGAATAAAAGTTATGACCAACCTAGACAGCATATTAAAAGGAAGAGACATTACTTTGCCAACAAAGGTCTGTCTAGCCAAGGCTATGATTTTTCTAGTAGTTAGGTATCAATGTGAGAGTTGGACTATAAAGAAAGCTGAGTGCTAAAGAACTGATGCTTTTGAACAGTGGTATTGGAGAAGACTCTTGAGAGTCCCTTGGACTGCAAGGAGATCCAACCAGTCCATCCTAAAGGAGATCAGTCCTGGGTGTTCATTAGAAGGACTGATGTTGAAACTGAAACTCCAATACCTTGGCCACTTGATGCAAAGAGCTGACTCATTGGAAAAGACCCTGATGCTGGGCAAGATTGAATGCAGGAGCAGAAGGGGATGACAGAGGATGAGATGGTTGGATGGCATCACTGACTCAATGAACATGAGTTTGAGTAAACTCCGGGAGTTGTTGACGGACAGGGAGGCCTGGCGTGCTGCAGTCCATAGGGTCGCAGAGTTGTTCACGACTGAGCGACTGAACTGAACTGAACTGAATAGGTCATACCCCAGAGTTTGAAACAATATTGACCTAGATTTAGATCTACTGATTTAGATGTAATATGCCAGCAAATTTGGAAAACTCAGCAGTGGCCACAGGACTGGAAAAGGTCAGTTTTCATTTCAATTCCAAAGAAAGGCAATGCCAAAGAATGCTCAAACTACCGCGCAGTTGCACTCATCTCAAATGCTAGTAAAGTAATGCTCAAAGTTCTCCAAGCCAGGCTTAAACAATACGTGAACCATGAACTCCCTGACATTCAAGCTGGTTTTAGAAAAGGCAGAGGAACCAGAGATCAAATTGCCAACATCCGCTGGATCATGGAAAAAGCAAGAGAGTTTCAGAAAAACATCTATTTCTGCTTGATTGACTATGCCAAAGCCTGTGTGGATCACAATAAACTGTGGAAAATTCTGAAAGAGATGGGAATACTAGACCACATAACCTGCCTCTTGAGAAATCTGTATGCAGGTCAGGAAGCAACAGTTAGAACTGGACATAGAACAACAGACTGGTTCCAATTAGGAAAAGGAGTACGTCAAGACTGTATATTGTCACCCTGCTTATTTAACTTCTATGCAGAGTACATCAGGAGAAACGCTGGACTGGAGGAAACACAAGTTGGAATCAAGATTGCCGTGAGAAATATGAATAACCTCAGATATGCAGATGACACCACCATTATGGCAGAAAGTGAAGAGGAACTAAAAAGCCTCTTGATGAAAGTGAAAGAGGAGAGCGAAAAAGTTGGCCTAAAGCTCAACATATAGAAAACGAAGATCATGGCATCCGGTCCCATCACTTTATGGGAAATAGATGGGGAAACAGTGGAAACAGTGTCAGACTTTATTTTGGGGGGCTCCAAAATCACTGCAGATGGTGACTGCAGCCATGAAATTAAAAGACACTTACTCCTTGGGAGAAAAGTTATGACCAACCTAGATAGCATATTCAAAAGCAGAGACATTACTTTGCCAACTAAGGTCCGTCTGGTCAAGGCTAAGGGACTTCCCTGGTGGCTCAGATGGTAAAGCGTCTGTCGACAATGCAGGAGACCAGGGTTCGATCCCTGGGTCAGGAAGATCCCCTGGAGAAGGAAATGGCAATTCACTCCAGTATTCTTGCCTGGAAAATCCCATGGACAGAGGAGCCTGGTTGGCTACAGTCCATGGGGACGCAAAGAGTCGGACACGACTGAGCGAATTCACTTTAGTCAAGGATATGGTTTTTCCTGTAGTCATGTATAGATGTGAGAGTTGGACTGTGAAGAAGGCCGAGCACTGAAGAATTGATGCTTTTGAACTGTGGTGTTGGAGAAGACTCTTGAGAGTCCCTTGGACTGCAAGGAGATCCAACCAGTCCATTCTGAAGGAGATCAACCCTGGGATTTCTTTGGAAGGAATGATGCTAAAGCTGAGACTCCAGTACTTTGGCCACCTCATGCGAAGAGTTGACTCATTGGAAAAGAGTCTGATGCTGGGAGGGATTGGGGGCAGGAGGAGAAGGGGATGACCGAGGGTGAGATGGCTGGATGGCATCACGGACTCGATGGACGTTGAGTCTGAGTGAACTCCAGGAGATGGTGATGGACAGGGAGGCCTGGCGTGCTGTGATTCATGGGGTCACAAAGAGTTGGACACGACTGAGCGACTGAACTGAACTGACTGAATTCACATATACCTGCAGGTCATGGGCTTCACTTTACACTTGTTTAGACATCTACCAAAAGTTAACCAATTTGACCTAGAGCAAATAAACCAAGGCTTGAAGAAATTATGCCTTTTGAAATCTCTTACAAATGATAGCATCTGAAAAAAGACTCTTTTACCTCCCCTCAGACTACTTCAATAACCTCAGATCTTGTTACTCTGTCACCAAACGTGCCACTGCTAGAGTAATCTGCCTTCTTCTTTCACATTTCTCTACTGCCTAGTCCTAAAAGCCTAAACAATATATTGCAGCTTTCAAGGTCCTCTGTAATTGATCTCGACCCTTTCTATTCAATTTAATCGTATAACTCCTCATGTTCAAGTTAGACTGATTAATCTTACAAACATACTGCTTGTTCCTTCCTCTATAGAGTGCTCATACTGTTGCCTTCGCTTTGAGTTTCTTCCCCTAAATTCTTCACTGATCACAAAAATGCCTACCCTAGCCCATCTACGTCAGGATGTACCTTCTCCTCATTATTCTGCTTCACAGTGAATTCCTTTAACACACACACACACACACAACCACAGGGTATTTGACTTTATCACTGAGTGCTCTCTAATTATTTCAACTGTATTAGAGTCATCTCCATAATCTGAGATAACATGATTAGTGGAAAGAGTATGTACTCTGGAGCCAGACAGACCTAAGATTAAACCTGGAACCTGCCATTTATCAGTCATGCTTCCTTTAGAAAATTACTTCTCTAAACCTTAAACCACATATCTATTAAGCGCCAATAATACTGTTTATTTCATAAGGTTATTCTGAGCATTTCCATGGCACAGCATGTATAAAGGATCTAGTGCAATGCCTAATATGACTAACAACTATTTTCCCTTATATGTTCTTTTATGGAAAAGGGGTCTTATGTCTTATGTAGTATCTAACAGAGGGTTGAGTATATAGTAAACACTTACTAAAATATGGTTATTTACTGATCAATCAATTCACTCTGCTCCATTGTACCATAGTCCCCACTTATCTGTGGGTTTGCTTCCTATGGTTTCATTTACCTGCAGTCAACTGTGGTCTGAAAATATTAAATGGAAAACTGCATAAATAAAAAAAAAATTTAAAGTAAAATTTTAAAATAAAAAGTTTTAAAGTATGTGTTGTGATTGTAGCCATGAAATTAAAAGACACTTGCTCCTTGGAAGAAAAGCTATGACAAATCTAGACAGTATATTAAAAGGCAGAGACACTACTTTGCTGACAAAGGTCTGTATAATCAAAGCTATGGTTTTTCCAGTAGTCATGTATGGTTTTGAGAGTTGGATCATAAAGAAGGCTGAACACTGAAGAATTGATGTTTTCCAACTGTGGTACTGGAAAAGACTCTTGAGAGTCCCTTGGACTGCAGGAGATTAAACTAGTCATTCCTAAAGGAAATGAACCCAGACTATTCATTGGAAGGACTGATGCTGAAGCTGAAGCCCCAGTACTTTGGCCACCTGAAGAGAAGAGCCAACTCATTGGAAAAGACCCCAATGCTGGGAAAGATGGAAGGCAGGAGGAGAAGGGGATGACAGAGGATGAGATGGTTGGATGGCTCACTGACTCAGTGGACCTGAGTTAGAGCAAACCCTGGAAATGATGAAGGACAGGGAAGCTTGGCATGCTACAGTCCATGGGGTTGCAAAGAGTTGGACACAACTTAGCATCTCAACAAGATGTGCTGTTCTGACTAGTGTGATGAAATCTTGAGATGACTTGCACCATCTCACAAGGGATGTCAATTATCCCTTTGTCCAGTTTCCTAGGTGGCACAGTGGTAAAAAAAAAAAAAAAATCCTCCTGCCAGTGCAGGAGACTTTAATCCCTGGGTTGGGAAGATTCCCTGGAGAAGGACATGGCACCCCACTCCAGTATTATTGCCTGGAAAATCCCATGGACAGAGGAGCCTGATGCACTACAGTCCATGGGGTCACATAGAGTCAGACATGACTTAGCAACTCAACAACAACTGGCATATCCTGCCCTTTGGTTACTTTGTAGCCATTCAGGTTATCAAATTGATTGTTATGGTACAACAGTACTTGTGTTCAAGTTAGCTCTATTTTACTTAGTAATGGTCCAAAACCTCAAGGGTAATGATGCTGGCTATTTAGACATGCCAACAAGAAGCTGTAAAGTATGCCCTTTAAGTTAAAAGGTGAAACTTCTTGTCTTATTAAGGAAAGGAAAAAAATCATATGTTGAGGCTTGCTAAGATCTATAGTATGAAAAAATCATCTATCCATTAAATGTATAAAAGGATAAAGAAATTCATGCTTGGTTTGTTATTGTACCTTACACTACAAAAGTTGCAGCCACAGTGTGTGATGAGTGCTTAAGATGAAAAAGGCATTTAATTTGTACCAGGTTTTAGGAGACAGATCATATTCATGTTATTTTTATATAGTATATATGTTATTGTAACTTTTCTATTATATTATTAATTATTATTGCTAGTTTCTTACTGTGCCTAACTTTATAAATTTTATCATAGATATGTATGTGTAGGAAGAAACATGGTATAGATAGTATTTGGTACTATCTGCAGTTTCAGGCATTTGTTGGGGGTCTTGGAATGTATCCCCCCACAGATAAGGGGAAACTACTGTTTATAACTAAATTTTCCCCAGTCAGTATAACCAACTAAATAATGAAGCAAGAAATCAAGATAAATCTGTATACTTTTTCATTTGGCTTACTTTTGTTGGAAATTAGCAATGAGAGGTTCCCAAAGAAGTTTTGAGAAATAAGTCTAGCACGTAGACATTGAAAAAGCAGGGCTGTCACCTGATCACCTTTTGTGTTGTTATAACTCCTCCTCTACTCTCTTCAGCAGTTTCCTATGTCGTGTTCTCTGCAGACTAAATTGCTCCAAGAGACTCAAGACAGACATGCCAATTATTTGGCTGCGATCTTTGTCAGAAAATTTTCATATCGGCACTGGGTGAAAAGCTCCACCGTATTAAGTAAAATAGTAACTTTAATGCAATCCTATTCTCTCATGGAATAGGCTCATTTCTGAAATTACTCCAGTCATTAAACTCTGGGTATTTTAATAAGTCTACAGAAATTTCCTTTGGCCTCAACTACACAAAAGCAGAGCTCTGGTGAATGGAAACTGTAGACTCTTGAAGAACTTGTCTACTGAACTGTGGGGAATGGTGACAGACCCAGGAATAATGTGACCCATTGTTTTCCACAAAGGACAGGTAAAGGAAACAGTACATCACTTACATGAAGGAAAAAATGATTTTCATTTCATTATGATCTATTCTTCCAAACTGCTTTGGCTCAAATCTCTAGCTTTAGTTATACCATATACAAACAGTTCAATTGCTGTGATGTAAACCTGTTAAGATAACTTGTACAGCTCAACTGGATCTGTTATTGTTTTGAATAATAAAAGTAGCTCCAACAGTTTGGTCACCTGATGGGAAGAACTGACTCATTGGAAAAGACCCTGATGCTAGAAAGATTGAAGGCAGGAGGAGAAGGGGACAACAGAGGATGAGATGGTTGGATGGCATCACTGACTCAATGGACATGAGTCTGAGCAAGCTCTGGGAGTTGCTGATGGACAGGGAAGCCTGGCATGCTGCAATCCATAGGGTCTCAAAGAGCTGGACACGACTGAGCAACTGAACTGAACTGAACAGAACTGTTTTAAAGGTGGATATCAGAACTGCTAGTGGAGGTGATGGAATTCCACTTGAGCTATTTGAAATCCTAAAAGATAATGCTGTGAAAATGCTGCATTCAATATGCCAGAAAATTTGCAAAACTCAGCAGTGGCCATAGGACTGGAAAAGGTCAGTTTTCATTCCAATCTCAAAGAAAGGCAATGCCAAAGAATGCTCAAACTACCACACAATTGTACCCATCTCACGCACTAGTAAAGTAATACTCAAAATTCTCCATGCCAGGCTTCAACAGTATGTGAACTGTGAAATTCCAGATGTTCAAGCTGGTTTTAGAAAAGGCAAAGGAACCAGAGTTCAAATTGCCAACACCCGTTGGATAATCAAAAGAGCAAGAGAGTTCCAGAAAAACATCTACTTATGCTTTATTGACTATGCCAAAGCCTTTGACTGTGTGGATCACCACAAACTGTGGAAAATTCTTAAAGAGATGAGAATACCAGACTACCTGATCTGCCTCTTGAGAAATCTGTATGCAGGTCAGGAAGCAACAGTTAGAACTGGACATGGAACAACAAAAGGGTTCCAAATAGGAAAAGGAGTACATCAAGGCTGTATATTGTCACCCTGCTTATTTAACTTCTATGCAGAGTACATCATGAGAAATGCTGGGCTGGATGAAGCACAAGCTGGAATCAAGATTGCCAGGAGAAATATCAATAACCTCAGATATGCAGATGATACCACCTTTATGGCAGAAAGTGAAGAAGAACTAAAGAGCCTCTTGTTGAAATTGGAAGAGAAAAGTGAAAAAGTTGGCTTAAAGCTCAACATTCAGAAAACTAAGATCATGACATCTGGTCCCATCACTTCATGGCAGACAGATGGGGAAACATCGAAACAGTGTCAGATTTTATTTTTGGGGGCTCCAAAATCACTGCAGATGTTGATTGCAGCCATGAAATTAAAAGACACTCCTTGGAATAAAAGTTGTGGCCAACCTAGACAGAATATTAAAAAGCACAGACATTACTTTGCCAACAAAGGCCTGTCCAGTCAAGGCTATTTTTTTCTAGTAGTCATGTATGGATGTGAGATTTGGACTATAAAGAAAGCTAGGCACCGAAGAATTGATGCTTTTGAACTGTGGTTTTGGAGAAGACTCTTGAGAGTCCATTGGACTGCAAGGAGATCCAACCCATCCATCCTAAAGGAAATAAGTCCTGGATATTCATTGGAAGGACTGATGTTGAAGCTGAAGCTCCTATAGTTTGGTCACCTGATGTGAAAAACTGACTCATTGGAAAAGACGCTGATGCTGGGAAAGATCGAAGGTGGGAGGAGAAGGGCACGACAGAGGATGAGATGGTTGGAGGGCATCACTGAGTCAATGGACATGAGTTTGAGTAAACTCTGGGATTTGCTGATGGACGGGGAGGCCTGGTGCTGCAGTCCATGGGGTTGCAAAAAGTCGGACATGACTGAGTGGCTGAACTGAACTGAATGTATTAATGAACACACTGGCTGTTAACATCTAGTGAGTCACTTCAACCCTCTAGATTCTTGTGCTCTTCAATCAAATGAGAGTTTTAGAGTGAAATTTCTTCCAGTGTCATCAACCTATAGCTTATACCTTAACCTTCTACTGAATCAGCTCAAGCCTCCTTAGTACACTCTCAGGAAAATTATGTATTTAGTAAATTCTTACTTATGTCCTCTAATTTGGGACTAGAAGGACCTGCATTCATTAATGATTCTTCTGTGCTAGGCAGACTTTTTATGCAATATCACTTTTAATCCTCATGATAATCTTATAAAGAATACATTATTATTCCCACTTTACAGATGGGAGTAACTGAGGCTCAAAAAAGCTAGGTGCCTTGTTCAGGTTCATATAGCTGGCAGAGGGTAGGACAAGGATTTAAACTCTAGTCTGTTTGGCAAATCCTGTGCCCACTACAGTAAACTACCGTTTACCTATTAAGGTTAAAAAATGATAGGTTTAACAAAAAGAAAAAGACAGTACAAATCCCTAATGGTAACTTAATTTGGATGGAAATGACTGAGAGCCTGTGATGAAGGCACACTATTTTGTAGTCAGCCCCCACCACACACACACACAGACATAGATTATCTTTCACAGAATTCCCTCTTTAAGAATAGTACTTTCACCACAATCCCAAGATGCATGCTAAAACAAGCATAATATGATCACCATTTTTCCCTAGTCTCTGTAGTCATTAATATATAGTCATAGGTTAGGATATAAGAATTCGAACTGGAAGTAAATAAAAGGGAAATGGCTCCCCCCAGTATATGCTCGAAACAATATTCACTGTTGTGTTGTGTGTTAGTCACTCAGTAGTGTCCAAGTCTTTGTGACCCCATGGACTGTAGTCCGTCAAGCTTCTCTGTCCACAGAATTCTCCAAGTAAGAATACTGAAGTGGGTAGCCAGCCATTCCCTCATTCACTAGATGTCATGAAATGTGAGAACCACGTCAAAATTAATCACGTGACAAAGAGTAGATAGATTAACCACAATTTTCAGGGTTACATAGGTGCAGGCATTTGTCAAAACTCATTAACAGGTATATTTTATTCAATATAAACTATCACAAAGTTAACGTCAAAATAAATGAATGTAAGAAAAAACTACTTAGACATTATCTAAATAAAACTTAAGTAAATGCAAAAATAGGTGCTGCCTTAAGCAAAGTTGAAGAATTGAATGGAAGTATATGGAAGAAAATTAGAAAATGATGTTTTAATTTACAAAAGTAAATAGCAAACTACTCAGGTTATTTAAAGTAAGGTTTAATTTACCCCAATTTGATTTACACAGCACTTTTCAGGTGCCTGTTGTATCTTGTAATGAGAGAAGAACACTTAATAGTCTACCAGAAATTGAGAAATCAGTCAGTGACACTAGAAATTGCCTCTTGACTCACAGTCATGGAATATACAGCCAGGTTGCTTAGTGTATTGAGCAGAAGACAAAGAAGGAGAACAGGGGGAAATGGTGTCTTTTCCTTTTCAAAGCTTAATGTCTAGTGAATATGTCCAACAAAAGAGTGCCTATAAAATCCAAAATGACCTAACTCCATAATGACCCCTCATTTTCTTGGCTTCCTCCAACATAATTCACCAACTCTGTCCAATGTCTAGGCATTTCCCCTCTTCCAGGCTTCCATAGACCCCTTGGCAGACTTTTTATCAGATATTTAGTCCACTGTTGTTGTTCAGGAACTAAGTCATGTCTGACTCCTTGTGACCTCATGGATTGTGGCACACTAGGCTTCCCTGTCCTTCATTATCTCCCAGAGTTTGCTCAAACTCATGTCAATTGGGTCAGTGATGCTATCTAACCCTCTCATCCTCTGCTGCCCTCTTCTTTTGCCTTCAATCTTTCTAAGAATCAGGGTCTTTTCCAAAGAGTCGGCTCTTCATATCAGGTGGCCAAAGTATTGGAGCTTCAGCTTCAGCACCAGTCCTTCCAACGAATATTCAGGACTGATTTCCTTTAGGACTGACTGGTTTGATCTCCTTGCAGTCCAAGGGACTCTCAAGAGTCTTCTCCAGCACCACAGTTTGAGAGAATCAATTCTTCAGCATGCAGCCTTCTTTATGGTCAAACTCTCACATCCTTACATGACTACTGGAAAAAACATAGCTTTGACTATACGGACTTTTGTTAGCAAGGTGATGTCTTTGCTTTCTAATACACTGTCTAGGTTTGTCATAGCTTTCCTTCCAAGGAGCAAGGGTCTTTTAATTCCATGGCTGCAGTCTCCATCCACAGTGATTTTGGAGCCCAAGAAAATAAAATCTGTCACTGTTTCCACTTTTCCACTATATATCTGCCATGAAGTGATAGGACTGGATGCCATGATCTTAGTTGTTTGAATGTTGAGTTTTAAGCCAACGTTTTTACTCTTTTCGTTCACCCTCATCAGAATCCCATGAACTGTTACATGTTACACTGTTACACTCCCTATAACTACCTGCAAATTTTGTGAATCTCTCCCCAACGAGATTGTGAGATTCTTGAAGATAAGCACAATAATTTATTTATCTCTGAATCTCCTACATCTATCATGACACCTGGCACATAGTAGCATATAGGAAAACCTGTGATTGAATAAACTTTATCATACCTGGACCTCTCACTGACCTAGAGAGATGGTATGGGGAGGGAGGTGGGAGGGGGGTTCAGGATTGGGAACACGTGTACACCCATGGTGGATTCATGTTGATGTATGGCAAAACCAATACCGTATTGTAAAGTAAAATAAAGAAAAAAAAGAAAGAAAGAAAGAAAAAAGGAACCACAATTCATTCAACTGAACAAGCAAGAAGCCTAAGCATTACGTAAGAGACACCCATTTATTGTTCTAATACTCCATATCTAATCCATCACCAAGTTCTGTAGATTTTATGTTCTAACTAGCCCCTCAAGTCTTTACTTCTCTCCATAGGCACAACTTCCAACCCAGTCCAAGTTATGATCACCTCTAGCCTCGACTAGAGCAATCCCATCTATTCTGGCTCCCCTCCAATCCACTCTCTATACTGAAATCATTTGGTGGGAGGCATTGCACTTAAAGATCGACACTAAAGAGGCAATCCTTAGTGTGCCATAAAGGCCCCAGATTGTCTGTCCCCTAACCACTACTTTAGCCTTAGCTTGTTTTAATGTTTTCCTCCCTCACTTCACTCCAGCCAGCTGCATTCGAACTTATTTTAGCCACTGATACTTACCTTGATCTCTCTACAGAACACACCTGCACAAGCCGATGCTTTTGCCAGAAAAACCCTTTCTTTCTTATCCTAGCTAATGCCCATTTGCATTCTGTATCCCTGCTTAACCTTTATCTCCTCTAAGAAGTCATTCCTGGCCTCTCTGACTAGCTCACATCCCACTAATACATGCTCTTTAAGCACACATACCTCTTTCCTTCATACCAGTTTCACAATTAAAGCTTTATACTTCTTTCGTTTGTGTAAGGTGTGTTTCTCCCACTAGATTTGAAGCTCTTAAAGGTAATAACTGTGTATGACTTTGCTCCCCACTGCATTCCCAGAGCTTTGCACTGTTGTATAGTAGGATTTCAAATATATTTTTAAATAAATAAAAAAACTCAGTTATTCAGAAACAACAACAAACTAACGAATACATACTTTTAGGAATTTCTATCACTTATTGAACAAATATTCTGTCATCACTCTGTGTCAAGCACCATGCTACAGAGACAGAAATGCAAAGGGGCAAGATAGATAGCTCCTATTCTGAGGGAACTTACTGGCTAGTTTAATGAGAGGGTTATTTTTCTAACAATTTTATTTATAAAGTTGTATTTTTTGTTTTTTCAATTAATTTATTTTAATTGAAGGCTAATTACAATACTGTGGTGAAAGAAAAACCCCAGTACAGTATATTGACACACATATATGGAATTTAGAAAGATGGTAATGACGACCCTGTATGTGAGACAGCAAAAGAGACAAAGATATAAAGAACAGACTTTTGGACTCTGTGGGAGAAGGCGAGGGTGGGATGATTTGAGAGAATAGCATTGAAACATGTATATTACCACATGTGAAATGGATCACCAGTCCAAGTTTGATACATAAAGTTGTATTGTCTATAACTCAACTAAATTACTGATTTTATTGAGTAGGTTATTTGAAATTTCTGACTTTTAATGTATTATTAGATGCTGCTGTGTTCTACACTGTGTCAAGATTTTTTTCTGCTCTTCAGCTGATTCCACCTGCCCAAATACTATACTCAAGGGTGTGTGTGGGTGCGTGCATGCTCAGTTGCGTTCAACTCTTTGCAACCCCATGGACGATAGCCCACCACACCCCTGTGTTTGTAGGATTCTTCAGGCAAGAATATTGGTAGATTCTTTATCATCTGAGCCACCAGGGGCAACTCCTTTGCAGCCTCTTAAGTGAGTTAGTGATAGTAACAGTAGTATCAGTGGTAGTACTTGTGCTAGTAGTAATGGTCACAGGATCAGTAAATAATAATCACGACAACAGCAATGATAGAAATAGGTATCATTTACTCTGTTATCTCAAATTCTCCCAAGAATTCTGCAAGGTAAAGGTATCCAAATAGATGTAGAAATGCAGTCTTAGAGAAGTACAATAACTTGTCCAGGCTCACTCAGCAAGTTACTGGTAAAGAAAGAATTTGAAACCAAATCTTTCTGACTTTAAATCCTATGCTCTTTCCACTCACCGTACTTTCTCTAGAGCAAGGGAGACTGCCGGGGGTGATTTTCTCAATTCTGCTTCCTGGTATTTCCCTGCTAATAGACTGCAATGTTCATGAGATAGTTCATGAGGTGATTTTGGAGTGTGCATGATCCCTAAGGAAGGAAGGGTGCATGTTTTCAGGATCAAACAATCTTTAGAGTACAAAACTGATTTGTGTACGAACCAAAAAGGGATAAACATGGAGTTTGTTAGGACTGCTTTGAAAATTATCCTCTTGTAGCATACATTCTGAGTTAGTGAAGAATGTAAGCTAATGGCTTCTGGAAAATGCCAAAAACCCAAATATTCCAGTTTTGCTCAAATAACTTTTATAAACCAGATCAGAAGAAACTCTCTGAAGACTTTACATCAATCTGACTTAAATATTTCAATTATAATGAAGATATCGATTAAATTGGGCATAAAAAAGCCTCTGAGGCAAGACTTAAGACTAAGTTAGGAAGGTCCTGTGGAGCAGCAGAAAGCAGTAGAAAGAAGCATTTTATTAGAGTAAGTCTCAGCTTATCTACTCCCAAACTATGTCTTTAGGGTACATAAATTAACATCTCTGGGTTCTGCTACCTCATATAAAAAGATGAGGGGATTAGATCATATTCTTATTGAAGTCACTTCTAGCTTTTATCCCCTCCTAAAGCTACTTCTACTTCACAAATGTTACTGGGTCAATCAAAAGTCTGTGCAGCTAGAATTCCAAGTGAGTAGAAATCAGTCAAACAGCTGAAAAAGAAACCTCCAAGAATTAAAGAATATGTAGTTTATGGGGCAGTATAAATGCATGCTGTCTCTTGTAGAACTCTAAAGAAGTTATGTTGGCTATCTCTGCCATATCTTTCAGTCCTCCCAATCCCCAGACTGACATGGGCCAGTTGGTATTATGTACCTGCATGCTCCCAGTAACCAATGTAACAGCAATTAGTATAGTGTCTTTCCAGAGAAGAGAGACTCAGAAAAACCTTCTTTAAATTGAGCTCAAATGAGGAAATACAAGAAGGAAAGGTGTGCACACTAGAAAGCAGAAAGGAAGGCAAGCTTTCTAGGTTCCAAAAGGCGCAGGCTAATGAGCAGGGTTTACGCAGAATTGGGAGGGATTTTAGTTTGGAAACAGGTACCCATTATCCAAATGTTGGACCCTGTTTATCAGTGAGGCAAAAATCATAGCTCCTCCATTGTGCATACTCACAAACAGTCCAAGAATAGGAGTTATTCTCTCTGGCACTGAAGGTCCTCTAGTAATCAACTCAACTTTATCAAACCTTTACTTCCCACTGTTCTCTACGGCAGTCTCCTGGCTTCAACTGCTCATTCAGCTTGAGAATGTATGGATGATAGGCTTAGAAAGTAGAGAAATTGGCCTTTAATTCCAAATTAGTCCCTTAATAGTTGTATGATCTTGGGAAACTTCCTTAACCTCAGAGTTTTTATTTCCATTGTTGTTGCTGTTCAGCCATTAAGTCCTGTCTGGCTCTTTGTGACCCCATGGACTGTAGCCCACCAGGTTCCTCTGTCCATGGATTTCCCAGGCGAGAATACTGCTATGGGTTGCCATTTCTTACTCGAGGGGATCTTCTCGACCCAAGGACTGAACCTGAGTCTCCTACATTAGCAGGCAGATTCTTTACCACTGAGTCACCAGGGAAGCCCTTTTGATTTCCTTACCAGTAAAATAATAACATCTACTTCACAGGGCTTCTGTGACATTATCATTCAATGAAGTGATGAAAATTATATCATAATAGCTATCATTTATTATGAATCAACTATATACCAGGTTCTATGCTCCTTTCACTGTACTGCACTTAGGGAACTATCGTCCTGTTGGAAGTAAACATGAAACTAAGAATTCAGAGCAAGATATCAAAAAGTTATAAAGGTAGTTGCTGGTCTAGGCAGGCAGTCACGTTCAGAATGGCCAACAAGCTTAAGAGTCAATTTTTTTGGTTGTTCTTTTCTATCCTTATTTATTTTTTATTTAAATTTATTTATATATAATAAATAGTGACCATAGTTATCATGGAACTAGTTATATTCTGCTAGCTCTGAAGGATTCAAATGTCATCTAAATATAGGATGTCATCCCTATATATCAGCAAAAATACAAGTACAAACATCATGCTTGATATTTAACAATTTGATGAGGTCTGGAAAAACCATGACAAGTAACTTTTTTACCCTGTCCTGATTCTGGAGAAAATATGTAACATAAGGCCTAGGAGCTGCAGTTTTCATTAATCTTCTGTCATCACCATCAGTTGCCCCACACAATTTAGTACTTCATTGTATTCTACCCTATATACCAAGCAGACAGCTCAAAAATGTATATCTCTCTCTCAGATCTCTCCTTGAATGCAGAATTTACATATCTAACTGCCTACTCCACATCTCCACCAGATGTCTAATGGGTATCTCAAATAAAAGATGGCCAAAAGAGAACAGGAGCACAACAAGGCTGTGCATCATCACCCTGCTTATTTAACTTATATGACGAGTGCATCAAGTTAAATGCTAGGCTGCATGAATACCAAGCTGGAATCAAGATTGCCAGGAGAAACATCAACAACCTCAGATATGCAGATGATAGATACCACGCTAGTGGCAAGAAGTGAAGAGGAACTAAAGAGTCTCTTGATGAGGGTAAAAGACAAGAACGAAAAAGATGGCTTAATGCTTCAACATTCAAAGAAGATCATGGCATCTGGTTCTATCACTTATTGGCAAATAGAAGGGGAAGAAGTGGAAGCAGTGACATATTTTTTTCATTGGGCAGCAAAATTACTGTGGACGGTGACTGCATCCATGAAATGAAAAGGCACTTGCTCCTTGGAAGGAAAGCTATGACAAATCTAGACAGCATATTAAAAAGCAGAGAGATCACTTTGCAACAAAGGTACATATAGTTGAAGCTATGGTCTTTCCAGTAGTCATGTACGGATGTGAGAGTTGGACCTTAAAGAAGGATGAGTGCTGAAGAATTGCTGCTTTTGAATTGTGGTGCTGGGGAAGACTCTTGAGAGTCCCTTGGACTGCATGATCAAACCAGTCAATCCTAAAGGAAATCAACCCTCAATATTCATTGGAAGGACTGGTGCTGAAGCTTTAATACTCTGCCACCTGATGTGAAGAGCCAACTCACTGGAAAAGACCCTGATGCTGGGAAAGATCAAAGGCAAAAGAAGAGGGTGCAGAGGATGAGATGGTTAGATAGAATCACTGACTCAATGGACATGAATTTGAGGAAAGTCCAGGAAATAGTGGAATCCAGAGGAGCCTGGAGTCCATGGGTTTGCGAAGAGTCCAACAGGATTCAGTGACTGAACAACAACATCAAAACAACTCTTGACTCTTGCTTCCTGACTCCTCCCCATTTCAGTAAATACCACTGCTATCTACTGTATTACTTACCAAAAACGTAGGAATCATCAAGAGGAATTCCAATCATTTTTATCTCTGTTATATGTCTTGAATCTGTCTAAATTTTACTATTGCCACCACTCCAGTCCAAGCCATCATCATCTTCCTTTTGGATGCTGCAATAGCCTATTTTTTTTCCTTTTATGTTTTCTTTCTTTTTTACTTTTTAGAAGTCATGAATATTTTTTATTGGAGTATAGTTTCTTTACAGTGTTGTGTTTCATTTCTGCTGTATAGCACAATAAATCAGCTATACATATACATATACATATATCCTCTTTTTTGGATAACCTTTCCATTTAGGTCACCAGAGAGCATGGAGTAGAGATCCCTGTGCTATACAGTAGGTTCTCTTTAGTTGTCTATTTTATACATGTATCAATGGTATATGTATGTCAATCTCAATCTCCCAATTCATCCCACCCACCTTTCCCCTTTGGTATTCATACGTTTGTTCTCTATGTCTGTGTCTCTATTTCTGCTTTGTAAATAAGATCGTCTATACCAATTTTTTTCCTATTCCACATACATGCATTAATATATTTGTGCTTCCCTGGTAGCTCAGACGGTAAAGCATCTGCCTGCAATGCAGGAGACCTGGGTTCGATCCCTGGGTCAGGAAATCTCTGAAGAAGGAAATGGCAATCCACTTCAGTACTCTTGCCTGGAAAATTCCATGGACAGAGAAGCCTGGTGGGCTACAGTCCACGGGGTCACAAAGAGTCAGACACAACTGAGTGACTTCACTTTCACTTGATTTACTTTCTCCTATATTACGTTCTCTAGATCCATCCATGTCTCTGCAAATAATGCAATTTCATTTCTTTTTATTACTGAGTATATATGTACCACATATACATTGTATATATGTACCACATGGAGAACATGGTAAAGATTCCTTAAAAACTAAGAGAATGATCATGTGACCCAGCAATCCCACTCCTGGGCATATACTCAAAGAAAACCATAATTCAAAAAGACACATGTACTGTAATGTTCATTGTAGCGCTATTTACAATAGCCAGGACATGGAAGCAACCTAGATGTTCACCAACAGTGGAACTGATAAAGAAGATATAATAGCCTCTTAACTTGTCTCCCTGATTCTTTCCATCTATTATCCATGGAGCATCTAAAGGAAGATTTTTTTTTAATGTAAGTCAGAAGGAATATGACATTGTTCTACTTAAAATTATCCAATGGTGCCCTCCCACTCTTCAGATAAAGATCAAAACCCTGTATGGCATGGTGCTCTTTTGTCCTTGTCTACCTTTCCAATCTCATTTGTCCAAACCCTGTGATCCCACCACACTGCTCTCTCCCTGTTTCCTAAGCAAGCAGGATCTTTGGCACCTCAAAGCCAACACGTGCTACTCCCTCTGAAATATTTTTGGTCCACTCTTCACCTAGATGGTTTTTTCTTAAACTTCAAGGAACTGCTTAAAAGTTATTTTGCTTCAAGTAGACTTTCCCCAGTGATCTTGTTTAAAGTGAGGGCCTACCTATTTCTCAGTTATTTTCCTTTCTATCACTTATTGCAATTATTAATGTACTTATACATGTGTTCATTTGTTTAGTCTCACCATTATATACTACAATCACTATTACAGCTGAGCGTTTCTCTTTGTAGTTCACTTCTACTTATTTAGCACAATGAGGATTTGATGAAGTTTAAAAAATATCAAATATGCTGATTGTGTATTCAGGCTTAATAATCATGGAATTAGATAATAAACACTTGCTCACTTGCCCCAAAATGTCCTATTCACCTTTCACCTCATATTGTAGACAGTGTGAGTGCTCAGTCACTCAGTGTTTGACTCCTTGCAACCCTATGGACTACAGCCCACCAGGCTCCTCTGTCCGGACTACAGCCCACCAGGCTCCTCTGTCCATGGGATTCTCCAGGCAAGAATACTGGAATGGGTTGCCATGCCCTCTGCCATGGGATCTTCCCCAAACAGCAATTGAACCCAGGTCTCCAGCATTGCAGGCGTATTCTTTACTCTGTGCCACCAGTTGCCCTCATTGTAGACAGGAGGTAAACAAATTAAATAGTATTATGAAGATAATTTCGGAGAAGGCAATGGCACCCCACTCCAGTACTCTTGCCTGGAAAATCCCATAAATGGAGGAGCCTGGTAGGCTGCAGTCCATGGGGTCGCGAAGAATCGGACACAACTGAGCGACTTCACTTTCCCTTTTCCCTTTCATGCACTGGAGAAGGAAATGGCAACCCCCTCCAGTGTTCTTGCCTGGAGAATCCCAGGGACGGGGGAGCCTGGTGGGCTGCCGTCTCTGGGGTTGCACGGAGTCGGACACAACTGAAGCGACTTAGCAGTAGCAGCATGAAGATAATTTTACTGGCACAATATATAAGGTTATTGATACTAACAAATGTCTGGTTTTAGAAGCAAGGAGGATTATATTATTTAATTGTGATATTAAACACTTTTTATCAGAAAAATTCAACCCCAATTATTTCACATGCAACTTTTATACCATAGCTTATAGTGAAGCTATGAAGCCCTGAATTTCAAAATTGAGCAAATGACTCGGGGTATTGATCCCATGTCCCTGAACATTATGATCACTGCCTTTCCATCTCAATTTCCCAAAATACAGTTGAAGAGAATTATCAGAAACTACAAGTAAAGTCTGACGCAAAGGATTCAAAACATTAAAATGAACTCATCCAACCCTAACACTAACCCAGCTATATCAAATGATTACTATAAGCCAGATATACAATTGAGCGTTTTTTTCTAAACAGTCAGAGAGCATCAAGGCAATGTGCCCAGAAAGGAATCACCCTTCTCTGCCTGCAGACCCTGTGCAGCTCGTCACTTAGGCTTCGGCATCTGGGGCTTCTCAGTAGTCTCGCAGGAGCGTGATACCACATCACGGAGAGCTTCTAGCTATATAAAGTTCTCCCAGTACCAAGAAATGACTTATGGACTCGAACTGATGAGCTATTTTCCTATTTGACAGCCAAAGGAGGCCATTTAACTGCCTTGTATAAACCACCACTGATGAATCATAATGACATAAGGAATTGCTGGACAGGAAAAGGCCATTCTCTTTAACATGCTTGTCCTCAGGACTCATTTTCCCCTCAGCTTTGTCTCAGCAGCCTTTGCTCTGGGCTCACACATCATTAAAATGTTTTGCTGGCTGCAAAATCTCATTTTTACAGACAACAATATTTGCGGTGACCACCTTAATTGACAAATTATTCCACATGATTACATCTCCCTGGATGAAACAGTTTTGCCCAAAATACCAACCTATGTAGCCCTTTGCTTAGGGCTACATAGCCCTAAGAGTTTTTCACAGCCCCAGGTTAACTTCCTAATTTTTAAAATTCATCCCCTGTAAATGAAACACCCTATTAAAAATATCAATTTTTCTTAGACCATTTATCAGACTGCTTTCTTGTGTTAAATGGCTGTGAGGTCATCTTTGCAAGTGTTCTAGTAATAATGATGATGATGATAATGATACTAATCATAATAATTAATATCATTTATTGAGTACCTACTATTTTCCAGACACCATTTTAAGTGTTTCTCCTATATTTTCTTCACTCGGCATAGATATTATACCTCCCCATTTTGCAAGAAGAAAAAACTAAAATTCAGAAGGGTAAATGGAAATTCTCAGAATCACACAGCTACTAAGGATTTGAATCATATTTTTCTGGTTCTGGGTCAGTATACAAGGGAGCAAATCAAGTTTTCAGTTTTCCACAGGTCTTCCTTAGAATCTCTGTTTTGGTAAAATCTACTCTTTGTTTTGCTAAAATTTCTATGTGTGTGTGTATGTGTTTTAACCATCTACATATGAGAATACTGTAGTCAAATCAGATCATAGTACTATAAGCAATACATGGTTCTATAAGCATTTACTAGTGGAAGAGCTCAGGCTTTGAGGAAACAATAGGCATCTGAATCTTCAAACCTGCATTATCATTCAGTTGTTGTGAAACACTGGGAAAATTACACAACATCTCCAAATTTCAACTTCAGCATTTGTAAAATGGGGCTAAGGTGACAATACCTCACAGGATTTCTTTCTTTCTTTCTCCTTTTTTTTTTTTTGATGCTTAAATGAGGTCATATTTGTGAAAATACTGAGCCCAGCTTCTAGCTCCGTAATCGTATTTCGTGTCTAAATGTCAAGATAAAACTTCGCAAAGGAACAAAGAATCTTAAAGAACATTAATTCAATTGATGAGACAAAACCTACACAAAGATGTCTAAAATAATAAATTATAAATTAGCATCAGACAGCGTGGTGAAAACTTTTACTAAATTGCCAGGGGAACTTAGGAGAAAGAAATGATTGTAAAATGAAGTTAATCTCTGAAGACTTCCTGGAAGAAGTCCAGAAGTGCAAATGTTTCCTGGCAAAGGGTATAAAGGCATGAAACAGGCAAACAAGCCGAAAAGTAAGGAGTTACAGGCATTTATGGAGGGCTCTTGCGTGCAAGAGCCATGGAGGCAGTCCATCATGTTGCCTGAACAGCAAGCTTTTAGAACAAAGGTGGATTAAAGTTCTAGCCCCACCACTTACTAGCTGTGTGATCATAGATGAATATCCTGAGGCTCCATTTTTTTTCCCTTATAAAGATAATATCACCAACTTTTTTAAGGTTGTTGTGAAATTTGACTGATTGTAAAGTACACTGCCTGACCCAGTAAATGGGCATTCTCTGAGCATCTACTCCACTCTACTGAATCCAGTTCATGGCTAGTCTCCCACCATATCAAGTTTTGAGTCTTTACCCCTTTACAAGGGTAGCTTGATAGAATATTCTCAGACTTCTCAAACCACTGATTTCAGGTTAGCAGAGAGCAAGGTAGCTGAGAATCTTACAGGTGAACATAATGGAACTAGGGAAATCTGTGCTTCCAGATCTCAGATACCTATACTTGTAAGAGTCATAAGGCAATTCCTTCCAACGAAACCCCCTCTCACGCTCCTAACTCAAATCAGAAGAGTCAGCCAAGGAGTCATTGATCACCTCAGGTACTGGAAGAAAGCCACTGGAGCAGAACTGGCCTAGAGTGGGCATGTTTGCCACATCCTGCAGCCACATGCTCTAACTTGCTCACCTCTAGCCCTCCAAGCTCGTCTCCTGTACAGCTACTTGTGAAATAATCCCACAGGAATGAATGTTGCCACAGTCCTTGACTGTGCAGAGAAACAGAAGTGCCTTTCTGCTGATGGGACAGTTTAACAGTGTTCGTTCATCTCCCTGTAGGGCATAGACACATGACACAAACATTTTCCTAGGACAGAGACTAGAAATCTCTTTGAACCTGGCTGTCACCAATAGGGTTAAGAGATAGCACTGTGTCACGCATGTGCTAAGTCGCTCAGTCATGTCCAACTCTTTGTGACCCCATGGACTGTGTAGCCCGCCAGCCTCCTCTGTCCATGGGATTTCCCAGGCAAGAACACTGGAGTGGGGTGCCGCTTCCTCCTCCAGGGGATCTTCCTGACCCAGGGACTGAACCTGCATCTCCTGCATCCTTCTGCACTGGCAGGAAGATTCTTTACCACTGAGCCACCTGGAAAGCCCCAGCTCTGTGTCACAGGTTGAGGCAAAGGGAGGGAAATAAGGGAGAGAAAGGAGAGACAAAATAAAAGAGGCCGAAGAGAAAGGGAAAAAAAAAACTCTTTAGACCAATTCAAGGCCCTCCTTTCCACTAATTCTAAGTAGGCTTTTTCTTTCCTCCTTGTCCATCAAGGTCATGAGTAGAGCTGACCTTGTTTCTAGAAGGAGCAAACAGCCACCTGCTGGGTATGAATTGTGGCACTCTGGGAAAGGCCCACCCCCCGCCCCACAGGCAATGAAAAGCTGCCAGAAATTCCCACTATTAGTCATGCCTGCGAGTTACAGGATTGAAGTATCTATTAACATGCAAATATGTTTGCTTAGAAGGGAAACATTTTGGCCATAAGCAGTCTTGAATTTATTTCATTGAGATATTAGATCCACCCCACCAGAAAGTGACGGTCTGGGGAGACGGGATACAGAGAAGATAGGATATGAGGACATATAGAAGAGCCGGAGATTGGAAAAGATGTCATTTGAGGTGGGTGGGGTAGGGTAGGAAAGGCCAGGGTGACCCAGGGAAAGAGGGAGGCCTTGGAGGAAAGGCAAAGGAGCTGCTGCAAGCCGGTTTGGGTCATAAGACTTGTGCACCTGTGACTGCAAAAGAACAGTCAATTATGAAATGCACAGTCAGTCATGTGAAAGTTCCCTTAATGTAGCCAAGAACTATTGACTGCTGAGGCCTTTCCTCATTAAGTCACACAAAAGGTATAAATGAGATATATTCTCATGTGATAATCAGGATACCGACATTCAGAGCATGCTAACTGGCTGCTCAGATGGAACAGGAAGGAGAGAGAACACACACCAGTGATTTGTTCCCCTCTGTGCTTCACACGCCACTGCTTCAGGACAGCTCTAAGGTGGGTGCTTCATCCCCAGGGCCCTTCATTTATCCGAAACATTTGAGACCAACTTGCTTCATCATCTAAATTGCTCTTCTCTGGAAGGTGATCCATTTGTCAATACCCCTCTTGTAGTATTATATCTTATAAATTGTGCCCTTCACTCTCCACTTGGATTGACCAGTCTATTGGATCCTGTGATTAGGATGGCTTCTGAGTGCTATTCCCAGTTAGTCTATTAACTGCTCCCCAAGCCACTTACAGATTTTTTTCCCCACTTGTTGCTGGAGATGGAAATAGGGAGCAGAATCTGCACCATCCACACAGTCAGTCACTTGTTTAAAAGTGCTACTGAGTGAATCCCTTAAGGCATAGGTCACGAATAGGCAGTCTCCAAAGAGAATTTAGCCCACAGGCATATTTTATTTGAGCTTCTCTAGTGACTCAGGGGAGAAGGCAATGGCACCCCACTCCAGTACTCTTGCCTGGGAAATCCCATGCACAGAGGAGCCTGGTAGGCTGCAGTCCATGGGGTCGCTAAGAGTCGGGCACGACTGAACAACTTCACTTTCACTTTTCACTTTCATGCATTGGAGAAGGAAATGGCTACCCACTCCAGTATTCTTGGCCTGGAGAATCCCAGGGATGGGGAGCCTGATGGGCTGCTGTCTATGGGGTCACACAGAGTCAGACACAACTGAAGCGACTTAGCAGCAGCGGCAGCAGTAGCAGCAGTGACTCAGATGGTAAAGAATCTACTTGCAATGCAGGAGACATGGGTTCAATCCCTATCTGGGGGATCAGGAAAAAGGAATGGTTACCCATTCCAGTACTCTTGCCTAGAGAATTCCATGGACAGAGGAGCCTGGCAGGCTACAGTCTATGGGGTCACAGAGTCAGACATGACTGAGTGACTACTACTAACACTACTACTACTACAATGTTTTATTTGGTCCACACAGTCCTCAACAAGCAAGGGATTTTCACACAAAAATCCAGACTTCTAGCATCTCTTCAAAAATTAGAGAGCCTAGCAGCACTGAATCCTTAATTTATGTCATATAACAGCAATCAGATAGGGCTGAGTTGGTACTGCTAAGACTCTCCCCAACTTGCCCCTCCCTGTGGCCTCACACAGTCACTCAGGTATATAACCTGCCTGGCTGCTAGGAGCATTTAACTATTGATTAGGGATTTCCCCCCTCGCTGGCTTAGATTCAGCCATCAGCATTAAATGCTTTTCCTTTTATAGAAGGAATTGAATCAGAGCTATTCCTTCTTAAAGCCAAAACAGTGGATTGGCAAATAAGCTTTTAAAATAACAGGTTATTTCAGGGATCCATGGGCGACCTTGGTGGTGCAATGCAGGAATGCATCTGCAATGCAGGAGACAGGAGTTCAATCCCTGGATCAGGAAGATCCCCTGGAGAAGGAAATGGAAACCCACTCCAATAGTCTTTCCTGGAGAATCTTATGGATAGAGGAGGCTGACAGGCTACAGTCCATGAGGTCACAAAGAGTCAGACAGGACTCAGTGATGGAACATGAGCCTGCACAGGATACAGAATACCATAGATCTGAGCTCTGAAGCACCGTCTTTGGAGTTTTCCTTGGGGTACATCTCTTTTTCTTCTGGCTCAGAACCCAGGGTTAAGGGACTATGGACAGTAGAGTAAGATAGGAAAGTATCATGTTAGGAATCAGAAGATAGGGGTTCTAGTCCTCACTATGCCATTCACCAGCTCCCGGCCTAGGGTAAATGGCTTAAACACTCTGAGCTGAAAAAATTAACTCTGCTGAAAAATATGAATAATGATAACAACATTCTTTGCTGCCAACTCCATAAAGTCCTGTGAGAAACAGAATGAGATCTCAGAAGTGAAACTGTTTCAAAATCATAAAGTTCTCTACAAATACAAAGTTGTCTTATTTGTACCCAACTGAAGCACTCATCAATGAAATAAACATCCAACCCATCCGCGCTACATATAATGTCTGAGTACTTACTATGTGCTCAACACTTGGGGACATGGAAAAGAATTAGTCAACAAATCCATCCTTAAGGAGCTTAGAGACTAGTTGAGCAAATAAGATAAACAACAGAAAGCAAGATTATAATTGTAACATAAAGTTAATGCCTATTAAGTATCTTATATTGATACATACATCAGTAGGATGCCAATAGACTAGGTACTTACTTAACTACTCACTTAGCTTTTTTTTTTTTTTTTACATTTTCTTCTATGAAACAGCATTCTCAGATACTCTCAACCAGGGGAAAAAGGGTTATGTGGTCTTAAAAGTTTAGAAAATTATTTAGAAAAAGTTTTAAATAATTATTTAATTTAACTTAATAATAATTTAAATAATTATTTGTTATTAAATTATTTAAGTTATTTAAGTTACTAAATAATTGTTTAGGAAAAGTTTTAGAAAATTATAATACATATTAGAATATTATATGCAGTAAGATGTCTCAAAATGCCTTGCAAAAAGAAAAGCTATATAAGTTTGACCCAGCAGATTAACACATTGCCACAGAACCTCTCTCTATTCCCCTCTCTTCCTTTCCTTTCTCTCTGAAAAATAACTACTAAAATCTTTTAGAATTGGAGCTCCATAGAATACAGTTGGAGAAACACTATTTGTCCTAATGAACACATTTAAAGTTTTCACAGATTTCAACGGGAACATAATTCTGTTTCTACCCATCTCCTTCAAGAACCATATTAGAGACTTGGATCTTACACTCCTGGTTGCACAGAGTAGGTCCTGATTTATGTGATGATTATTCTCTACATACTGAATCAATGTTGTTTAACTATACTATTCTCCATTGATTAAATGGAGAATAACTAACATGAAATCATTGCCATAACTGCAATGAATCTTAGTGGATTACGTTTTTTCTCAACATGGATTTTCTATTAACATGGTCATATGGCACCAAAACATACAGCTTGGAAAATTCCATCTTCGGTATATTCTTATTTCTCCTGGCGCCACACTGTTCCTTGTTTTTCTCCTGGCATCATCCTAAATTCTGAGTTAATTACACCATTACTACTGATCTCATCTAAGGTGCTCATTGACAGCTAAGGATTAGGCTCCAAAATGTCAAGTGTATTCTTTCTGGGGTAATCTAAATTCAACCTGAAGGAGGAAACAGACAGAAGAAGCTTTATCTTGAAAGCAGGACTCCATCTTGGACTGGACTGTGGACTTTGAGCTATATGCTCAGTATCTATGGAAACAACCTACCAGCTGGAAAACCAGGCTGCCAGAAAGAAGGAAGAGCCCCAGGGCTAGTACCTGGACTCTCTGTCACCTAAAATAATACCCTATTTATCTGTGTAACTGAATAGAATCATAAATTCTATCTATACTTATTGGGGTACAACCACAGGCCTATTGATAATTGTCCACTGTTAACTACCTAGGCTTAAGGCATACGAATCACAAGTTAACTTTGATTGTATCTTTCTTTTCCCTTTGTTCCGACTAGTTTCAGGGAATTTGGGGAGGTGGGTTTGGGCACGTACACTTAGGGTATATAAGGTTTTCACAAAAGCTGGTCGGGGTCCTTGGCTAAAAGGAGACTCTGCCTTGGGCCCACTGGTGTAATAAACTGCACTCCACTATCTGCATTGTCCTTCTGAGTGAGCTTGTTTCCCAGAACACATGGCTACAACAAACCAGGGACTTATTGAAGACCAAACAGTTAATGTCCAAAAAGGACATCATAGTAGAATGGTGCACAGTGTGATCAATATTTTGATATCTGTTTCAATGTACATAATACATATTGATGGATGAAATTGTATGGTTAGTGTTTGGCGATGTTTGAAAAGTTATATTTGAGAGTTAGAAAGACCTAGACTCATATCTGTACTTGGCCCATTACAAAGTATGTGACCTTGAGACATAAGTTCACCTCTCTGTGTTTTAGTTTCATCTTCTATAAAATGGGGGAAATAATAATATCCACTCTTATATGGTTGTTGTGATGAATAAATGAGAAAATGAATGAAATATACTAAGCATAATGTCTGCTACCTGGTGAGCTGTCAATAGACATTAGCTCTCTGGGGCCCCGTAATCTGATTAGTTAGTTGTTGGCTCAGAAATCATTTCTCCTGTTGTATTATTATCACTCAGTCAGAATCTCCACTTTTTAAATTCCCCCAACTCTCCACCGAATCTCTAAATTCCATTGTTTTTCCTAAAACCATTCTCGCCCCAGTGTCTCAGGATTAACAATAGAAGCATAAATGAGCCAGAGTTCAGGAAAAGTCTGTTTTCAAATCTGATGCAAAACTACTTCCTCTATGTGTAAATAGATGCCATTCTCCACACCAAAGGAAGATTATTCTAACAGGCTGTGAAGTCTAACTGACATCTGCAACAATGTACTACAGTTGGTTTTAACTTTGCAAAGTGAAGTTAAAGACATTTACTGAAGCCATGGATTTGCAAATCTTCACCAAAGACTTCCAGTTTGCATTTTAATCAAGATTTGTATGTCCAGATTGATTTGCTGCCATTGCTTATAGTAATCTAGCAGCAAATCTTTGTAACCTATTCATAGAATAAACCTCTATTTCCAACCATGACAATCAGACACCAATGGGTTAAGAAATCTCTTATCCCTAATAACTAAAGAGTCTTAAATCAGGAACTCTAGAGCTGTTTAAAAGAATCAGGAGTAGAAGCATTATTTGCATATTTCCCCAGAGAACAGGTTAATGTTTATCCTAAATGGTCAATATGCATTTCTAAAACGGTGCATAAAATAATGTATTTGTGAATGATTTGTCAGGTGAAAGGTGAATTATGTTCTAAATACAGTTAATTAGTGTTGGCTTTCTGCTTGGGTTCATTTTGGGAGCTCCTGTAATTTATGACTGTCTTTGACCTTTTCAAGGCAGACATTCTACTTTATAGTAATAGGAAACCTTAGCCCACAGGGCTTCCCTTGTGGCTCAGTGGGTAAAGAGTCCACCTGCAATGTGGGAGACCTGGGTTCAATCCCTGGGTTGGGAAGATCCCCTGGAGAAGGGAAAGGCTACCATTCCAGTATTCTGGCCTGGAGAATACTATACAGTCCATGGGGTCGCAAAGAATTGGACATGACTGAACAACTTTCG
Organism: Capra hircus; assembly: GCF_001704415.2. NCBI lineage: Eukaryota > Metazoa > Chordata > Mammalia > Artiodactyla > Bovidae > Capra > Capra hircus. The sequence continues at coordinate 39,059,018 of NW_017189517.1, read as the reverse complement.
CTTTCACTTAGTCCATTATCCTTAGTCCACCTGGTTTTCCGCCCACCCTGGCCAGGCACCATAGTAACCATTTGCATGAGTTGCTTTATGACAGGAGATCCTGATAAGGATAAGGATAAGGAATACGGAACTAATAAGCCACCACCAACCGGAAGAGTTCGGGAAAGGTCAAAAGGAGACACCATGTGTCTGTCCACTTCCCAGAATCCCTCTCGCTAGCATCCATCTTGGCTGAGCGATGTGTGCACCATCAGGAAAGACTCTGAATTAGAATGATTGGCCAAAGGCCACCCTGAAACTAATCCCATCACCATAAAACCTGAGACTGAGCCACGAGGCAGAGCAGTTCTCCTGGGTTCCCTTACCCTGCTGCTCTCCACCCAGGTGCCCTTTCCCAATAAAATCTCTTGCTTTGTCAGCACATGTGTCTCCTCAGACAATTCATTTCCGACTATTAGACAAGAGCACAGTTTCGGTCCCTGGAAGGGGTCCCCCTTCCTGCAACACTGCTGCTGCTTCCAAGTTGTTCCAGTCCTGCCCAACCCTGTGCAACCCCATAGACGGCAGCCCACCAGGCCCCTCTCTCCCTGGGATTCTCCAGGCAAGAGTACTGGAGTGGTTGCCATTTTCTTCTCTCCAGGTGGCGCTAGTGGTAAAGAATCCGCCTGCCAGTGTAGGAGATGCAAGGGATGTGGTTCAATCCCTGGTTGGGAAGATCCCCTGGAGGAGGGCATGGGAACTCACTCCTATTCTTGCCAGGAGAATGCCATGGACAGAGGAGTCTGGCAGGCTACAATCCATAGGGTTGTAAAGAGTCAAACAAAACTGAGGATTGAACACACACATACAGTCCATTATCTTGCTCACCCTCTCCCACTCCTCTTCTCCTCCTTCTTCTGTAATCACCTGTTTTACATTCTCATATAATCAACCTTCCCTTCTCTCCTTATCACTTCGACTAGCCTTCCACACAAAATTCAATGTGAGAATAAAGGGGAAAAACAAATCTTAGCAAAAACCACCTGAAATATGCTGTGGGAAACTGTTAGTTGTTGGCATCTTTGGCAAATGACCTAAATACGGTATTATATACATGTCTATATGTTGTTAAACTACCCCCTATTTATCTGCAGCCTCCAAAAGAATAAAAAGAAATGTCTATAATAACACCGTACAAGTCTGTTATGATTTAAATATTAAAAGTATTACAGAAAAGTTGCATTTTAACAAAATCCTACTAAAATGCAGTAGGACAGCTGATTATTGAAATAAATCTTATGACAAATTCTTTTATATTGAAGAAAATCATTTCATAAAGCCAATGATTACCTTCTAACTAATCAGTTTTGAATAATTGGATCTTTTTTTTATAACTGATCTATTTAAAGCAAGTAACACCAATAGACTTTAAGAGAACACTTGTTTCACTGAAGAAGTATTTCTCAGATTCATAAATTTTAAAAATAGCCAGAAATTCATCCTTTAAAACTTGCACAGTTGCAATACAAAATCTTAAAAATCTCTATCTACCTGATTTTGTAATTAAGCAATCTTATGAATTTTCTATTAAAATTCCTAGCCCATGCCTGCATATTGCTAAACTCAAAACAAGTATGAGCAAGTTACTCTTTAAATAATTCCAGCACTATATTTTGAAATGCTGAGTCACTTCAGTCGAGTTCAACTCTGTGCGACCCCATAGACCACAGCCCACCAGACTCCCCTGTCCCTGGGATTCTCGAGGCAAGGACACTGGAGTGGGTTGCCATTTCCTTCTCCAATGCATGAAAGTGAAAAGTCAAATTGAAGTCGCTCAGTCGTGTCCGACTCTTAGCGACCCCATGAACTGCAGCCCACCAGGCACCTCCGTCCATGGGATTTTCCAGGCAAGAGTGCTGGAGTGGGGTGCCATTGCCTTCTCCATATTTTGAAATATGAGAGGACAACCTGTTAATTCCTCTTTAATCAAGGAAAGGAAGACTAATACAATTAGACAATATTGCAGCAACAGCAGCAAATAAAAATAAATCTTCACAGAGCAACCTCTTGAACTTCCATACCAAGAAGCCTTTTTTTTTTCTCTATGTCAAGTATAACATTTGAACTGTGTAAATAAATACATCAACTTGATATTTTATTATATGAACAATGGCCCAAGGATAAGTTTGAATTATTTTTTTCTAGTATGTAATACATACAAGGTACATTTTTTATTTAAATAGAAAATAAACAAATTACTCTTTCAGTGGCTGAGGTTTCATCCTCACCCTCCCTTGACAGATTTTCCTTAGTGACCAAAACTCTATTTTCATAATGAAGGAGGAAATAGAATAGGCTCCATCTTGAAAGCAGGACTCCATCTTGGGCTGGACTGTGGACTTTGAGCTATATGCTCAGTATCTGTGGAAATGATATACCAACCTGAAAAGCAGACCATCCCCCCCCCCCCAGATGGAAGAGCCCCAGGGCTTGTACCTAGACTCTTGCCTAAAAGAATACCCTAAGTGTCTGTGTAACCAAATAGAATCATAAATTCTATTATGCTTATTGGGGTATGACCACAGGCCTATTGATAATTGTCCACTGTTAACTACCTAGGCTTAAGGCATATGAATCACAAGTTAACTTTGATTGTGTCTTTCTTTTCCTTTGTTCAGACTAGTTTCAGAGAATTTAGGGAGGTGGCTTTGAGCAGGTACACTTAGGGTGTATAAGGTTTTCATAAAAACTGGTCGGGGTCCTTGGCTAAGATGAGACTCTGCCTTGGGCCCACTGGTGTAATAAACTGCACTCCACTATCTGCATTGTCCTTCTGAGTGAGTTTGTTTCCTGGAATGCGTGGCTACAACAATATCAGCTCTTAGGAGCTTAGGTGAAACAATTTGGGGCCTATAAAAATTAGTTTTGGGGTATGTGTGTGTGTGTGTGCGTGTGTGTGTGTATGTGTGTATATGAACTAACATGCTTACAAGAGAATGAAACCTGTGACTGACTTCTTTAGCATCATTCCCTCAGCTAACATTTCTCAAAGCACGATCCTTGAAAGGCATACAAAAGAGTGCCCAGGACAGAAAGTCAAATTCCCAATCTCACTAATGTACTATATTAGAATTTGGAGGAGATAAATGGGAATCTGTATTTAAGGCATCTCAATTTCACCACCCCTGGGTTTTCCCGTGTGGTTCTGATGCACATGAAAGTCTGAAAAACTCTGAGAGGTAGAGTTCAGGTGAACTTTTAAATCCCTAGTTCAACTCTTTTAAAATTTTAGAGTAAGTGAATTAACACCTTATAAGACACCCCAAATAAGTAGCTCCAGTTCAACTTTTCCAGAATCTACAAAGAAAGAAACAAACATATTGTCACCATAATCCAATAGATGAAAGCATAAAAGAGGTTCGGTGTTTACTTTATTCTGGTCTGACTTAAAATACAAGCCAAACACTAGAACGTGACAAAGTTTACCAAATGACTCCCAAATGGAAGTGTTCTGAAAGCATTTGATAAGAATTTTGTGATTCTGGTTAAAGTGATGATGCTGCAAGGATCTGTGCATGGTCAGGTCCCTTATTAATGATGTAAAACTGCCTATGATAGATTCTTCTGCATGAATGAGGCAGAAGTCTAGTTCACACTGAGGAAATCAGAAATTAAACAAAAGCAAATCTTAGCTATTTGAGATTGGCCCGATATGGTAGTTATTTTGAAAGCTCATGGGGGAAGCAAAATATAATTCTAATCAAAATAATAACTCAAATTTTCACAGGAGGTACTTTATAAACTCAGACTAAGAATGATTATTATATATGCATACTTTATAAAGTATGTATATGTAAAAAATTTAATAAAATATATTTTTACACTTTTGTTAATATTCAGAATTTAGAAAAAGGTGAAAAAGAAACTAGCTGACTCTCAAGGATCAAAAACTTAATTAAATATATGAGTCATAGAAATGAACTTACTAAGCAAGTATCATTTTTAGTAGACTGATTTTTAACACTATCCCCAAAAAGCTAGCTAGACATAAACAAAAAATACTGTAGAAGAAAATCTGTATTCCTAACATTAATGAGAATATGCTATAACTAACCAACTAGTTGATGTCAACATCAGATAGTTAAATGGGTAATGCTCAAGTATATTAATCATAAGTTAATTACTACAATCAATATTAACACTTTTCTGGATAATGTCCAATTTTACCATGGCTCAGATTTTATCCAAAATACAAAAATGTGTATGTAAATTCTTACATACCAGGCCTCCCTGTCCATCAACAACTCCTGGAGTTTATTCAAACTCATGTCCATTGAATTGGTGATACCATCCAATCATCTCATCCTCTGTCATCCCCTTCTTCTCCCGCCTTCAATCGTTCCCAGCATCAGGGTCTTTTCCAATGAGTCAGTTCATCACATCAAGTATTAGACGGCCAAAGTATTGGAGTTTCAGCTTCAACATCAGCCCTTCCAATGAATGCTCAGGACTGATTTCCTTTAGGATGGACTGGATGAATCTCCTTGCAGTCCAAGCGACTCTCAAGAAGAAAATAAGCCCAGACTTGCTCAGGAACTATAGTAGGTGGATTTTTTGTCACAGTTTCTTACGGTCCATCACACCCACTGTCAGGGCTAACTTATGGTATTAGGTTTTGTTCCATTTTGCTGAAAATCAATTTCTAATATTCTCCACCAGGTAAGAATTTTCTGAGTCTTTCTTCCATTATGAGAAGATTACTAATTTACACTTCAATTGTACTTCAGATATTAAATACATGTGCTGTGCTTAGTCACTTAGTCATGTCTGACTCTTTGTGACCCCATGGACTGTAGCCCACCAGGCTCCTCTGTCCATGGGGATTCTCCAGGTAAGGATACTAGAGTGGGTTGCCATGTCCTCCTCCAGGGGATCTTCCCAACCCAGGGATCAAACCCACATCTTCTGCACTGCAAGTGGATTCTTTACCATTTGAGCCACCAGGGAAGCCCATTGTGTATGTATGTATGTATATATATAATGCATATGTACATGCTATTCATTTGGAGTTGCTCCAATTAAGAATCATGAGAACCTCACAGTAACACCACTCATTTATGAGCAATTCTGTATAAATGATATTTTGGATTCAGTTGAAGATGATTTCATTCTAAGAGCCCAACAGCACCTCATTCTGAGGCAGCCTTCACTTTACAAGGAGATTCCACATATGGGTTAAGTCCACATTCTAAACTGATTCCAGTATATCTTTCCTGAAATGTTTAATAATCATCAGTGATACCCTGAAGAGTTTAGAACTTTACATAAAACTGGAGAACAGATATGCAGCAGCTGGTACCATGTTCCCTAAATTAATTGTCCATATTCCACATAGAACTAACACTCAAAAAAGATATCCTTTTCATTATAGAGGACTGGAATGCAAAAGTAGGAAGTCAAGAAACACCTGGAGTAACAGGCAAATTTGCCCTTGGAGTAGAAAATGAAGCAGGGCAAAGGCTAATAGAGTTCTGCCAAGAGAACGCACTGGTCATGGCAAAGACTATCTTCCAATAACATAAGAGAAGATTCTACACATGGACATCACCAGATGGTCAACAACAAAAGCAGATTGAATATATTCTTTGCAGCCAAAGATGGAGAAGCTCTATACAGTCAGCAAAAACAAGACCAGGAGCTGACTATGGCTCAGATCATGAACTTCTCATGCCCAAGTTCAGACTGAAATTGAAGAAAGTGGGGAAAACCACTAGACAATTCAAGTATGACCTAAATTGAATCCCTTATGACTATACAGTGGAAGTGAGAACTAGATTTAAGGGACTAGATCTGATAGATAGAGTGCTTGATGAACTATGGACGGAGGTTCATGACATTGTACAGGAGACAGGAATCAAGACCATCCCCAAGAAAAAGAAATGCAAAAAAGCAAGATGGCTGTCTGAGGAGGCCTTATAAATAGCTGTGAAAAGAAGAGAAGTGAAAAGCAAAGGAGAAAAGGAAAGATATACCCATTTGAATGCAGAGTTCCAAAGAATAGCAAGGAGAGATAAGAAAGCTTTCCTCAGCTATCAGTGCAAAGAAATAGAGGAAAACAACAGAATGGGAAAGACTAGAGATCTCTTCATGAAAATTAGAGATACCAAGGGGACATTTCATGCAAAGATGGGCTCAATAAAGGACAGAAATGGTAGGAACCTAACAGAAGCAGAAGATATTAAGAAGAGGTAGCAAGAATACACAGAAGAACTGTACAAAAAAAGATATTCACGACCAAGATAATCACGATGGTGTGATCACTCACCTAGAGCCAGACATCCTGGAATGTGAAGTCAAGTGGGCCTTAGGAAGCATCTCTACGAACAAAGCTAGTGGAGGTGATGGAATTCCAGTTGAGCTATTTCAAATCCTGGAAGATGATGCTGTGAAAGTGCTGCACTCAATATGCCAGCAAATTTGGACAACTCAGCAGTGGCCACAGGACTGGAAAAGGTCAGGTTTCATTTCAATCACAAAGAAAGGCAATGCCAAGGAATGCTCAAACTACCGCACAATTGCACTCATCTCACATGCTAGTTAAAATAATGCTTAACATTCTCAAAGCCAGGTTTCAGCAATACATGAACCGTGAACTTCCTGATGTTCAAGCTGGTTTTAGAAAAGGCAGAGGAACCAGAGATCAAATTGCCAACATCCACTGGATCATGGAAAAAGCAAAAGAGTTCCAGAAAAGCATCTATTTCTGCTTTATTGACTATGCCAAAGCCTTTGACTGTGTGGATCACAATAAACTGTGGAAAATTCTGAAAGAGATGGGAATACCAGACCACCTGACCTGCCTCCTGAGAAATCTGTATGCAGGTCAGGAAGCAACAGAATTGGACATGGAACAACAGACGGTTTCCAAAATAGGAAAAGGAGTACATCAAGGCTGTATATTGTCACCTTGCTTATTTAACTTCTATGCAGAGTACATCATGAGAAACGCTGAGCTGGAGGAAGCACAGCTGGAATCAAGATTGCCGGGAGAAATATCAATCACCTCAGATATGCAGATGACACCACCCTTATGGTAGAAACTGAAAAAGAACTAAAAAGCCTCTTGGTGAAATTGAAAGAGAAGAGTGAAAAAGTTGGCTTAAAGCTCAACATTCAGTAAACTAAGATCATGGCATCCAGTCTCATCACTTAATGGCAAATAGATGGGGAAACAGTGGAAACAGTGGCTGACTTTATTTTTCTGGGCTCTAAATTCACTACAGATGGTGATTGCAGCCATGAAATTAAAAGATGTTTACTCCTTGGAAGGAAAGTTATGACCAACCTAGACAACATATTGAAAAGCAGAGACATTACTTTGTCAACAAAGGTCCGTCTAGTCAAGGCTATTGTTTTTCCAGTAGTCATGTGTGGATGTGAGAGTTGGACTATAAAGGAACTGAGTGTAGAAGAATTGATGTTTTGAACTGTGGTGTTGGAGAAGACTCTTGAGAGTCCCTTGGACTGCAAGGAGATCCAACCAGTCCATCCTAAAGGAGATCAGTCCTGGGTGTTCACTAGAAGGACTGATGTTGAAGCTGAAACTCCAATACTTTGTCCACCTGATGAGAAGAATTGACTCATTTGAGAAGACCCTGATGCTGGGGAAGATTGAAGGTGGGAGGAGAAGGGGATGACAGAGGATGAGATGGCTGGATGGCATCACCGACTTAATGGACATGGGTTTGGGTGCACTTCGAGAGTTGGTGATGGACAGGGTGGCCTGGCGTGCTGCAGTTCATGGGGTCACAAAGAGTCGCGCATGACTGAGCGACTGAACTGATTCCACACAGAGCTTAGCATTACAACTTATTAATTGTGACCTTCACAACTATTTCATTTGTAGCTAATGCTAAAGTCACAGCAAGTTTACTCTTTGTTTGGAACCTTTTTCTTCCTGACCAAATTATACTTAAAATCTCATTTGCTATGATTTGGTAAAACCAATGCTTACCTGTAACTTTCAATTCAGTTGTTCTTCTTACAAGTTTTCCTTCATACTTAAGCTCACAAGTGTAATTTCCCCCATCTTCTTCTTGAACCTCCTGGATTAGAAGAGCATTTCCTTTCTGTATTATGATGCTTCTCCACATTTTTGGCTTGCATTCCTGCCGAGAAAATGTTTTCAATTAAGTAAAAAAAAAAATTATGTTACTAAGTCTTAGTAATATCAGTTTAGTACTTATACTTTTTTATACTCTTCTCTTTAGTTTTCACAATACGTAGCTAAAGAGTTATGTCAATAACCAGAATACCTCACAAAGGCATCATACTGTATCCAATTGAAACATCGCAACTATCATTCTAAGAATCACTTTAAAGGCCTGATCCTAAGAGCTGAAAGACCTTAAAGACATACTGCAAAAACAGAAAAGCATACAAGATCTGCCAATGTGAAAGAGGTAGAAAGTGAAAGTGAGGTCGCTCAGTCGTGCCCGACTCTTGGCGACCCCGTGGACTGTAGCCTATCAGGCTCCTCTGTCCATGAGATTCTCCAGGCAAGAATACTGGAGTGGGTTGGCATTTCCTTCTCCAGGGGATCTTCCCGACCCAGTCACTAAATGGCATTTAGTGCCCTGGTTCTTTCTATGTAACAGGGATATGTGCTAAGAGTTCTAAAAGGACAGTGTTTGCTTAGCAACATAATAGACAACAAGAGTCTCAGGCATTATTAAAAACTTCTAATTGGCTTTCACTGGCAGTGATTTCACTAGTTATAGTAAAAACTAATAATAACATTCAAAAATCTCTCTCTGCATAGTTAAGAGATCTATTGTGGGGAAATTGAGGGTAGGGAAGGGGGTCAAGAAAATTAAGCTTGAGGAATTCTCTAGAAACATAGCTAGGTAAAATGAGGACACACTTTGATGAAGTAAGGTGATGGAGAAATTATCCACTTACTTTCTGAGTTCAGTGATCTGTAACCAGAGAATAAGATTTGGTTTTTGAAGTCAATTCTTTTGCTCTCCTGATAAGAATGTGTTGCTACTGGAATTGGATTTACTAGAAATGAATAGCTAACACCTTTCCATAGACTGACAGAGATATAATAGCAGAGTATATAAGAATATTCAAACAAGTGGCTTTGGCTTTTGATAATTTTCTTAGACTACTTTCTACTTATTGTTCCAGTTTGTCTACCACACATCTCAAATGTTTAACAAAAGTGGTGGTCAAAAGTTATATAACGATTAGTGAAGGTGTAGGGGACAGCTGTAAGGGGGTGAATTGAATTGAAAGTCAAGTATTTTATCATTTAAATACTGGATCAATCAGTTAACGCAATTAAAAAATTGATCATGAGGCAGATGACCTGAATAATAGTTGCAGGCCGTTTCTACTTTCCCCCTAGTATATACAATATCTCTTCTACCTCTTCTTCTCCCCATCCTCACTCCTACCCTCTGCACATATATCCTAAATATTGATGCAAAAGTAAAATTGGTACTGACTCTCAATTCCCAGCACTGCTTTTGCATGAGTGTGTACACATGTTCATAAAATGATTTGGGAGAGTGAGTACCCATTTATTAGTTTTTACTGTAACAAATTTTTTTTTTTTTTGGCGATGATAGCGGTTTGGACAACAAAACACAAAAACTGACATTTAAGTTCACAGATATAATATTTAAGAGATATACTTGCTTCATGTCCAATACAACTACCCACACACATTGTCAGAGAGTAAATAAAAGTAATAGTATCTAGGGTGTCTAGATATAAAACTGCCTCACTCCCTAGGGTCTTTCCAAAGAACATTTAAAGGTCTGTCTGAAATTATATTATGTACCATTCTGGCGAGGTTTATCACCTATATGAGATTTGCTTCTGAGTTAAAACTTGGGATATAAGGTTTCTGGGAAAATGAAGAAGAAAGACTGAATAGAAAGGAAAAAAAAAATAGTCCAGCTGCCACTACCGTCATACAATAATAATCCACAATTATTTTCGCATTGCTTCCAACTCTGATAGCCTCAGATTTCTAAAGAATCATTCTGAAGGTCATTAAACAAAAATATTGCCCCTCTGGGAACTTTGATAGGAAAGGGAAATGAAAATGGAGCCGCTTCACTTTCACATAGCAGTAATAGGGGCAGGCAAATGAGTCCACACATTCATTTCATTCAAAGACAAATAGCTTCATTTTCTAATGTCATTTTTTGGGGAGAATCCATGTGCAATTAGCTCTGACTATTTTCATTTTCTCTGCATATTGCTTTGTTTTCCCCCCATGAATTAATATTTAAAGAGTATACAGGAATTACAAAGTAACTCCTGATGAATAGCCTGGAATCTTCACATGTTCTTGGGAGAGACACAGATAGTCCCAAATACTTTTCAAATTGTCATCTAGCCTTATAAAGGATTCTTTGTACCCAATAGAGTTTTTTAAAAAAACTGTGGCATAGGGAAATGTTATCTTCAGGTCACCTCCACCCCTCGGGGATAATGTAGTATACACAAAAAGGCAAAGTGGATTCAGAGCAAGATGGCTCTAGGTCAAAATCTAGGGTTCACCCAAGTTCTGAGATCTTGAAAAATTTGCTTAACTTCTGTAGGTCTGTTTTTTACTCTGCATGTGGGGATACTATACACTACCATATGAGCAGCCAGAATCAAGAGGCTTAGAGTTTATTCATTACACTCTTGTCAGGTGAGTGCTCATCCAGCACAAACAATGCTTTCCATCCCTAAAGTTTTGCAATCCTGGATTATATCTCCTCTAAACCTCTGGCTCTGCTTTGTGAAAACTGGTGCTAATGGACTAATCAAGTAAAAACAAATCTTCACTAATTGATTAACCATTCCTCAGCAACATAATACTTTCACCCACTTGATCAACCATTGCTCAGCAACATAATACTTTCACCCACTTGATTAACCATTGCTCAGCAACATAATACTTTCACCCACTGACAATGTATAGCTCCTAACAGGCCACTCTAAAAGTAACCCTAGCAAGTAGGTAGAGAAACTAGATTTTGTTCAGAAGAGCCTTATAGATGATATCCTACCCTGACAAACCCATCCTTCACAAAGTTATCTCATGGCTCCTACCCACGTCTAGATGCCTATATCAAATTTCAGAAGTCTTTCGGGTTTTTTACTCCCTTCTTTGTAGCATCTCTTCCTGGCGACGGGCTGCTAGCTTACTGCTGTCACTGCTTTTGTCTTGCCCCTAATATCCCCACCATCTATTTCCTATTGGACAGACAACATTATCAGACTTCACTCCCCCCAGACCTGTTTAGTTTTATTCTGACAACCTGGTGGGAGACAAAGTGTGGGTATCATGTAGATCAACTGTCAAGATGGTTGTTTATCCGAGGACAAAAAACCAGAGTTTGGAATGTGAACAGACCCCTAATATTGTTTTCAGTGTGTAATTCCTCTAATATTTAAATGCCTTTGAGATCATCAAATTGAACTTCATCAACTGGAAGCTTTCATCGTTTGGCTGGAGGTCCCTAAGTTTAATAAACAGCTTCAGTTTGTGGCCCAGTTGTCCCTTCATAGAACAGTTTGCTATATAGGACATCCTTGCTCAGTCAAAATAACATCAACCTTCAAAGTGAAGCTTTCTGGCACTTCCCTGGTGGTACAGTGGATACAGTCCCTGGTTGGGGAACTAAGATCCCACATGCCACAGAGACACTAAGCCCACGCACCACAACTACTGAGCTCTTGCAGCACAACCAGAGTCCATACACCACAACAAAGGATCCTGCACAATGAAGATCCTGCTGATATATGATGGAAATCAAACAAATATTATAAGCAATCATCAATCAATTAAAAATAAATAAAGTTTTAAAAAAATATAAATCCCAGCTTCCTTCCATTCTTCCTAGCCTTCCCAAATGACATACATCACTTGCCAACAGTCGCTATATTGGGAGCCTACGATATTCAAAAGAAATATCCATGGACCAAGCCCCTTGAAGTTGCCAGCCACATTTGGATCTGGGAGTTCCCATCCTGAAATATTCCCGACTACATTCACAGTCTGTTTCTGAGAGAGCATCATCACACCCACGGGTGTATTTCCATCAGCTTCATTTGTTAGGCATGGTTACTTTGGTTATTTTCAGAGCACAGGACTCATTTCTCATGGTAAGAATACCAGGAAAAGTCATTTAAATATTTATTCTGATTCTGAAGTTCAGACACAAAGCATCTGTGCGACCATAAGGCAATCACATAAACACTGGTGCTCTTCAAATACCTAGCACCCATTCCCTCAGAGCCAACTTCTCTCCTTTCCTCTGGAGATTGGAATATTCCACAGAGCTACCTAGGCTTCTGCCTAACAATCCGAAGGAAACCAGAACTTTCTTTACACATTAAAGATTGAAGAGGTAGGAACACAATGGTGAATTGGGTATCAATTTTGCACTTGCACTCCAAATGCCTAGGGTAACCCACTGCATGGAGCCTTTCCCCTTCCTAGCTCTATTTCCCAAACTTCTATCTTCACAGTCCTAATGATGAAGTTGGTACCTCCACAGTGGTTCAGTATAAATTCCATATTCAAATACTTGGGATGTAATCTCAAGTTATATGTTCTTGAGCATGCTACTTAACCAATCTAAGTCTCAGTTGTTTCATCTATTTTTTTAAAAGTTGGTGATATATGGCAAAACCAATACAATATTGTAAAGTAATTAGCCTAAAATTAAAATAAATAAATTTATATTTTAAAAGGTTGGTGATAATAATAATATTTACTAAATAGGGGTAATTTTGGCATTAAATGAAGCAATGCATATAAATGCTCTAATATAGAGCATGATAAATCACATGTTAAAATCACACAATAAATATTAGCCATAAAGAAGGCTGAGTGCCAAGAAATTGATGATTTTGAACTATGGTGCTAAAGAAGACTCTTGAGAGTCCCTTGGACTGCAAGGAGATCCAACCAGTCAATCCTAAAGGAAATCAGTCCTGAATATTCATTTGAAGGAGTGACGCTGAAGCTGAAATTCCAGTACTTAGGCCACCTGATGCAAAGAGCTGACTCACTGGAAAAGACCCTGATGTTGGGAAAGATTGAAGGCAGGAGCAGAAGGAGACGACAGAGGACGAGATGGTTAGATATCATCACTGACTCAGTGGACATGAATTTGAGCAAAGTCTGGGACATACTGAAGGACAGAGAAGCCTGGCGTGCTGCAGTCCATGGAGGGGGTGGGGTAGGAGTCACAAAGAGCCAGACACAACTTAGTGACTGAACAACAACAAATTATTTTATTATTGTTATTACCCTCAGCATCCAGCTTTCAGATTACATACACATCTATCTGGATATGTTAATAAGTATTAGGAGTTAGTGTCATTCATATTTCTAAAGTAGTCTGCAGACCTTTCAAAAGACAATCCAAAGTGGCCATTCCAAAGAAAGAGTTGATTTACTGTTTCTTATCTGACATACAAGGGACTTGGAAGTTGTTGCTACTATCCTAACAACAAGAAAATAGCTGAACAACCTGAAACTCAATAACTTCTTTTACTTCCATCAGGTAACTGAGGTCACAGTAAAAGCCATTGTCCCAGAAGCTGGAGAGACATGTGGATACAGAGAATGACAGTTCCCTGGGAGCAGATGTAGCTTCAGGAGCCAGCAACGGGTAGGAACACTTAAAGAATAACTGACTAACTTATGTAGACTAAATGTGAACTAGCTTGAGAAATAAAAACCCATGGGTGCCCAGTCTTGGAGGGTGGCCCACACTTTGGTAAGTTTCACCTCCAGGAGCCCCATCAGGTTCTCAGGGTGAAGATTAGAGAAAAATCTTGCTTCTGACAGAGGATGGGGGAAGTAAAAACATTTTGAAATATACCCAAAGTCTGCCCATGAAAGACCTGGAATACAGTCTCCTCTACCCTTTAAAGTGGGGGAAGAAATAGTCAGCTCCAGTCTTCTCTCTTTCCTATATAACAGGAAAGAATATGATAGCATAAGATGTAACATAAAAGCAATGGTAATACCAAAAGGAGAAGAAAGGGAGAAAGGAACAGAAGAATTATTTGAAGACATGCTACTGCTGAATTATCCAAGATTACACCAGACTGGGCATGAACAGAGAGGTTTGGTGTGCAGGTAGCCTACTATAAGCACATGAGCTGAGTTTTGAACAATATATAAAAGGCAGGCAAGCAGGACATACTGGATAGAGGGGATAATGTGTGGAGAAGCACTCAGATGTGAAAAAGCATGGAATGGCAAAAAATATGAATAGCGTTGATCTCTTGAAAATGGTACTGAGTAGTCTAAGCTCAGATACTTAAATTCCATTCTAAGATATTTGCACATTGTCAAGTCTCAAATTCCAGCTCCATCACTGTATAAGCTATCACATGAGGCTGTTCTAAGAACTGAATTAGCTAATGAATAAACATGTGTGGCAGATTGTAAGGCTCTGTAAATACTCAACAACAACAAAAAAACTACTAAGTTTTTAGTGTTTATAGTCTCATTGGAGTGCTTTTAGTAGTGGCATACTACGATGGAATGTGCATTTCTAAAAGATCTTCTAATGGATATATAGAAGGTAGTCAGATTATTTAAGATACATTGCTTAAACAGCTTTAAATAACTTTGATCTGTTTTTATCTCTTGAATGTCATTAATGTCATTAAGGATATATAGGAAGACCTTTTTAAGCCTGGATTCTTATAACAGTTTAGGAAAGATCCAGAGCAAACTCCTGTTAAATTAAAGAGGAACAGGTCAAAAATTATAAAAGTGGACAAAAACATATCATTTTGATAAATCCAGACATTGTACAGTCAAAAGTCAACCTTTAAAATCTTTATTCCTATCACCAAAACACAGAAGCAAATGGTCATCAATGCATGAATGGTTAAACAGTGGTACAACTCTACAATGGAATATTGGACTCTTGCTCAGCAATAAAAGGAATGATATATACCACAACATAGAGTAATCTCAAATCTATTATACTAAGTGAATGAAGACAGACATAGAAGGCTATATATCATATTATTCCATTTATATGACAATCTGGAAAAATACAAAACCATTGGGAGAGAAAACATATCTTTTTAGTGAAGACTGGGGCTGGGAGGAAAGGATCAAATACTAAAGGACATTGAGAAAATTGGAATGATAGAAATGTTCTCTATCTTGTTTATGGCATATATATTCACCAAAATACATCAAACTGCACAAGTAAAAGGATATAATTTATGTTGTAGATTAAAAAGAATAATGTGACTTTTAAAAAACCCTCAATCTTAAATTCCCAGTTAGAGTTTAAGATGTCCTGGGTAACTTTATTTCCACCATCCTATGTAACATTTCCCTTTCTATAGTAGCAGCAAATATCAAATAAGGATTTGGGCCATTAGATTTTTAAAACATGCCTGAGATATATGGCAGACATTATTAAATCTAGTTTATATGGGTGGAAATAGAGGCCTCAGGGCATCCAATTACTCATCCACATTAATGGTATAATAATGACAAGAATCCAGGTCTCCAGACTCAAATATTGATGCGTTTTACATATATCAAATACCCACTCCTCAACAACAATCCATATTTTTTTATGATTTGCAAATAGCAAATAACCATTTTCCCATGACTAATACCATATCTAAAAATAAAAACAAGGATGAATGGGTCTTAAACCTTGTGTCACTTACTGTAGTTTTAGGGGACACAAAACTGAAGCCTTCCTGGTATTCCTAGCTCATTCTTTCTGAATAAAAGTATCTTTGAAAATTCTAGTCAAATAGATTAAGATTTTAAGGATAATTTTCTGGTTACAAAATAAGGCATATATTAATATTAGATTTTTAAAAGGAATTCAAAATCCCCAAGAATTTTGCTAAACCATTTTTTTTAGCAAAAAATGTGTTGGTCAATTGGGCTGTGGTATTTTGAGGTCTCCAAAGACCACCTTTCTCCCTCTTTAAGAAAATTGTCAGGATTTTCTGGGAGAAAAGATGATGGAGTAAAAAGACTTGAGTTCACTGCCTCTCACAAAACACCAAAATCACAACTTACTGCTGAACAACCATTGAGAAAAAAGACTAGAACTTATCAAAAAGCACATTCTATTAATATATCCAAAGACAAAAAAGCCACAATGAGATGATAGGAGGGGCACTTCTGTGATATAATCAAATCCCGTAACTGCCAAGTGGGTGACCTACAAACTAGAAAATAATTATATGGCAGAGGTTCACTCACAGGAGTGAAAGTTCTGAGCCCCATGTCAATTTCCGCAGTCTAGGGGTCTGGAGAAAGAGCCCCCAGAGCATTTGGCTTTGAAGGCCAGTGGGGCTTGAGTACAGGAGCTCTATAGAACTGAGGGAAACAGATATTCCATGATTGGAGGGTGCACACAAGGTTTTACATGCATGGGGAACCAGGGCAAAGCAGTGACTTCATAGGAGCCTGAGCCAGACCTACCTGTGTGTTTTAGAAGGTCTCCTGGGGTAGCAGGGGTCAGCTGTGACCCACTACAGGGACAATGACACTGGTGCAGAGGCCCCAGGGAATATTCATCAGTATGAGCTCTCCCAGAGGTCACCCTTTTGGCACCAAGATCTGGCCCCACCGAGCAGCCTGCAGGTTCCAATGCTGGGATGCCTCAGGCCAAACAACAAACAGGGTAGGAACAGAGCCACAGCTATTAACAGACAGGTTGCTTAAAGCCATCATGAGCTCACAGCCACCTCTAGACATGCCCCTTGACACAGCCCTGCCCACCAGGGACAAGACCTAACTCCATCCACCAGCGAGCAGGCACCAGTCCCTCCCACCAGGAAGACTGCGCGTGCGCGCGCGCACACACACACACACACACACACACACACACACACACACACACACAC
The DNA here is from genome assembly GCF_001704415.2 of Capra hircus. Classification (NCBI taxonomy): domain Eukaryota; kingdom Metazoa; phylum Chordata; class Mammalia; order Artiodactyla; family Bovidae; genus Capra; species Capra hircus. Next base: position 39,042,110 of record NW_017189517.1, on the reverse strand, counting down.
ACACACACACAGAAGAACAACTAAGAGAAGTGGAGATATGCTAATGGCCTGAAAAGGAATTCAGAATAGAGATCTTGGAAAAAGAATGAAGGCACAAACCAAGATACAAGCCATCTTTAACCAAGAAGTGGAAGACTTAGAGAACAAATAAACAGATATGAACAATACAGTAACTGAAATGAAAAATAAACTAGAAGGAATCAATAGAAGAATAGATGAGGCAGAAGAACAAATAAGTGAACTGGAAGACAGATTGGTGAAAATCACTGCCATGTAATGGAATAAAGAAAAAGGAGAGAAAATAAAAGAGGAGAGTCTAAGAGACTCATGGAACACCATCAAACACAGCAACATGAGCATTACAGGGGTCCCAGGAGGAGAAGAGAGGGAAAAGGTCAGAAAATGTTTGAAGAGGTAGTAGCCAAAAGCATCCCTAATACGGCTAAGGAAACACTCAAGTCCAGGAAAAACAGTCTCATATAGGACAAATCCAAGGAAGAACATGCCGAGACACAGATTAATCAAATTGACTAAACTTACAGAGAAAATATTAAAGGCAACAAAGAAAAAGCAACAAATAACATACAAGGAAATGCCCATAAGGTTATCAGCTGATTTTTCAGGATAAATTTAAATGAACATATTCAGAAAACAGAAATAGACTCACAGGCTATGAAAACACACTCATGATTCCCAAAAGGGAAAGGTAGGATGAGGCATTAATTAGGAATTTGGGATTAACATACACACATCATTATATATAAAATGGATAGTCAACAGTGACCTACTGTATAGCATAGTGAACTCTACTTAACATTCTGCAACAACTTATATGGAAAAAGAATTTGAAAATGAATTGATATGTATAATGAGAAAAGAATGGATATGTATATGTATAACCGAATCACTTTGCTGTACACTTGAAACTAACACAACTTTATAAATCAACTATACTGAAATGCAAAATAAAAATAAAAAATAAAACTTTGTATTATCCAACTTAGCATCAAGAAAAAAGGAAAATTATCAGAATGTATAGCAAGATAAGTGGTAGAGATGGCACTAGTGGTAAAGAACTCACCTGCCAAATGCAGGAGAGATAAGGGACATGGGTTTGATCCCTGGGTCAGGAAGATCCCCTGGAGAAGGGCATGACAACCTATCCGAGTATTCTTGCCTGGAGAATCTGATGGACAGAGGAGCCTGGTGGGCTACAGTCCATAGGATCACAAAGAGTCGGAAGCAACTGAACACACACGTATACTTGTAATGAGCTATTATCCCTCCTCCACACTTATGCAATGAAATGTTATTATACACTAAATTTTCATAGACACATAATTTATTTTCTGGATTCTCTATTCAACTGATCTATTTATTATTTTTAAACTTATTATTTTAATTGATATTGTTTTACACTAATTGCAATATCAGAATAAGTCATCTCTCATTAATGATTCTTTTTCTGAAATTTCATTTGCAAAGCTGATACATTCATACATACATATGAATTCTATAATGTTTATATTGTCTGATTTTTAAAAAATTCATATTTTAGCAAATAGGATTCATTATTTATATGATATTAGGAATAACTGATCTTTTTTTTTTGAGATCTTCCAATGCAGAAACATGCTGTGCCTTTCCATTGATTTAGACAATATTTTATGTCCTTTAACAAAATTATAGTTTTATATAGCTTTCCTCCCATAATTGTTAAAGGTATTCCAAATTGCTTCATAGATTTTTTTTAATTGTTGTAAATGGGACAATTTCATTTTTTCCTTTACATGTCTAATTGATTATTACTGACAAAAATAAAAATCATTAAATATTTTGTATATTTTTATTAAGCTACCTTATCAAATGATCTCATTGATTCTATTTTTTGTTGTTTAGTCTCTTGGGTTTTCTTGGTATACTGTTATACAATCTGAAAAATAAGATTACTTTGTCTCTTCTTTTCCAATATTTATATAATTCATTTAATTTTCATATGGCATCAGCTAGAACCTCCAAAACAATGTTGAACAATAGTACTGATAGAAATCATTCCTATCTTGTATGTCATGAATGGAAGGATATGTTTACAAGGATTTTTTTTTAAATACTGTGACTATTTAAAACAAAAAACTAGGAAAAAAATGAATATCCACCTGAAAAATGGTTGAATAAGCCAAGTTTATATCTTGCCTATGAACTATGATGCAGCTATTAAAAATCAATTAGATATCAATATGCACATAGTAGGTAACCAATAAATATATAATAAATGAATGAATGAATTTACACTGACCGATCTATGATGCCCTTATCCACTCCATTATAACCAATGGCAAACATCTGAAATTAAGATAATTGTGGCAAGGAAAAGGATTCAAACTTTGACCACATTAACATCAGCCTCTTATCAACCGAGGAAACTAATTACATAGATGTGTGTTTTACCCCAAAGTATGTATTTGTATTTTCATCGCTAATGTCCTACTAAGGTTAGGGAATTCTTTTGTTTAAAGATGGGATAAAGGGACTCTACACTCTTATGTCAAGTGTTCTCAGTAAATAATTAGGTTGTTCCAGTGTTCTTCTTAGTTCAATAAAGAAAATAATCTTTACCTCTCATTTCAAAAATATTTCTAAAAGCACTAACACCATTGTATGTTCTGTTCTAATATCTAAGCCCATTCATAGCACCAAGAGGAAGTGTTAAAAGTGTAGCATCTCCTCTCACTTCTTTTTGCTAACTTAAAGAGTTCAGATAAAGGACTTTCAGATCCCTAACACATGTCTCTTTACATTCCAAGGACAACCAGGATAGATTTACTCACTCATCTTTAAGAACACGCTCCAGTAGCAAATGAGTCATCTCTACCTTCCTGTCCAGCTGTGACTGACTAGGTGCAGGCATGGAAGAACAGTCCTCAAAGGCCTGCCATAACAGGACGGTTGGAAAAGAAATGTTTAACTATTACAGATATATTTGAAAAGAAGACTGAGAAAAGGATCATGCAAGCCATATACTTTGCACTGTCAAAACACTGGAGATAATGCATTGTACATTTCTAACCTTGTATATGCATCAGAATTAACTCTGAAGTGTGTCATCCTCTTTTCATTGCTGTGATCAGAGCAAAATCACTTCATGTTCAGTCTGGTAGGAAATGTACAGATTGCAAAGCAAGCAAGGCAGATGATCAAATTATTGGCTAAAAAGGAAACGTTCTTCCAATACAATACATTTTTTCAAGGATTTACTTGAAATCTTGTGTGAAAAGTGGGGTTAACAACACCATTGGGAGCTTCAGAGGCTCTGTAACTTTTTATTTTAATTTTTCATCCTAACCCATTTGTATAGTGGGTGAGTAGAAGGGTCCAGGAGCCAAACTGCAAGTCACAAACTGCTGTGTGAGTTTTGAAAAGTCATTTACCTTGTCTGAATCTCCAGTCACTTATTTTGTAAAATGGGGATAATAATAATATCTACTTAGGACAGTAGAGATTGAGAATATAGAAACTGAATTAATCCATATAAAACACTTTAAATAGAATATGGCATATAGTGAGTAGTTAATAAATGTTACTCATCATTATGATTATTATCAATTATAAAAAGGTTATAGAAATATTAAATGTTATTATCCAGACAGAAGTGGAAAAACCCTTTGCTTCACTATCATTAGTCCATTTCTAAGAAAGAGTAAGGGTTAGCTCTTCCCAGGGGGAAAAAACTGCTTTGATATACAATGACAATGGTGATGTCTAGAGATGTGAAGAAGGGAAGAAAGAATTTAGTGGAAAGATAAAAGATGTGATAGAATGAACATTATAAGAGAAAACTCCTGACCTGGATTTTACTCATATTTGCTAACTCTTGAGCTAGTCTACCTCCCTTTCTGAACCATAAAATTGAAATAAAACCTTTTTTCTCTGTCCTATAAAAGTGCCTGCAATTGAGACCAGGTTTAGCTCTAAGCCTATTGCAGGAAAGGGTAGCGATTAATAGAATGGACTCTGGAATCACCCTGCCTTGACTATAAAATGAGGCTTTGTTAGTCTAGTAGCTCTGAGTAAGTCTCAACATTCCTCTAATACTCAAGTTTTTCTCTACTAGATGAGGATAATAGTGCCTACCACACAAAGATGAATGAGATTTAATTGAGATATCATACAGACCAACCTTACTGAAGTGAATGGCACATAGTAAGTGATTAATAAATACTGAAAAGGCTGATGAGACCATGAAGGATCCCACTAAATATGGATATTCTATATTTATGCTTAATGAGCATCATGTTCCTTTTTATCTGGTAGAATATTCAGGAAAAAAAGGAGAATGACTATTCACAAAGAGACCTGAGGTTCTATTTCAGGACATGCTGTACCTACCCCAGGTATGAAGATGGTAGGAGTGTGTGTGTGTGTGTGTGTGTGTGTGTGTGTGTGTGTGTGTGTGTGTTCAGTCATGTCTGACTCTTTGCAACCCCATGGACTGTAGCCCTCACCAGCCTGCTCTGTCCACAGATTTCCCAAGCAAGAATACAGACTTCCAAATATAAAAGCACATGGCAGTTGTAGGAGCTCGGGTTTAGGCTTTCCTGGGAACTGAGTCTGTCAGATTCTATAGAAACAACGTGCACCATCAATGTGTGGTTACAATAATGAACACAATTCCTGTGCAGAAAATCTTCCTGGTCACCTCTAGCCAGCCAGCTATTACATGCCCAGTCAAGTCTGACTCTCTGTGACCCCAGGGACTGTAGCCTGCCAGGTTCCTCTCTCCATGGAATTTTCCAGGTAAGAATACTGGAGTAGGTTGCCATTTCCTACTCTAGGGGTTTTTCCTATTCTAGGGGTTTCCCCAACCCAGGGGTTGAACCTGCATCTCTTGTGTCTTCTGCACTGGCAGGAAGATTCTTTGCCATGCATCACCTGGGAAGTCCTGGTCACCTCTGGCCATGATACAAAACTGCACCATGTGTCAACCAGTGGCTCAGAGGTGGCAGCAGTTGATCAGTCTCTTTTAAGAACCATGGCACCCCAGGTTCCCAGCCAGAATATCAGAGTTGGAATACCGTGTGTTTATTTCTCTGCTTCCTCCCCTCAATCCATGCTCTGCCCTTGTTTGACCTCTTCTACGCCCAGAGAAGCAGAAGACTATTTGATTCTATTCCCAGGTTTGCTCTCTGAATTCTGTTTGAATTCTCATGATGACAGGGGAGACACTCCCAGGAAACCAGAAGGTGGGAGTTAAGAGGAGCTAGGGGTTCCATCCTGTCTACTCCCTCTCTGTCTTCCACAGTTTATATGTTCCTCTAAGGCCACAGCCCTGGAAAAACTTGCTCTGCTCTTTCCAGGTTCCATGGACCCAGCTCTTTCCCCTTGCCAGGCCTAGGAGGGTAATTCACAGCGTCTTCCCTTTTTGTTTCCCTTAACCTTAACCACAGCTCTGTAAATAGTTCCTTCATTCAACACTCATCTGTGCAGTCTTTGATGGTGGTTTATTGACAGATCCCCGTATTTCCAGTATTCACAAATCCTGCACTGGGCCCATTTCTCTCCTCCGCACTGATTTCAGTGGCTTTCACAATATAGACCATGATAACGATTGCTACTTTTTGGAAGCACTATTGTTTGTAATGATGGACCTTTGTCCTAACAGTAATAATATTTCTATGATCCTCAAATACTTTCTTTTATGTGTTGCTTAAATTTTCACTCTTCTTCCTCCTTGCTCTCATGAGTTGGGGTAGAGGGCTATTTTCCTCATTTCTAGTCTTTGGAGAAGCTGGGATTGCTTCTGACACCTGCTGATGGACGTACGTGAAAACAAGTAATATATAGGAATCATACCTCTGAATTATTTAGTTGTGGGTCTTCTGATACTTCTCAGTGAAATATCTAATACCAAAAACTCAAAGTAAAAGCTTTCCCTTTTTCTCTCCCCAATCCAGCTATCAACATAAGGTAAAGAATGCATCATGCTGAATTACCTTGTACCACACAATATCAGGCTCCTGATCAGATTTTTTAAAGTCATCCATGTCTGGACAGGAGATCTCCTTTCTTTTAGTGACCTCGGATTTTTCCAAATAGCGGATCCTGCTATTATAGCACAGACCTAATTCATTCTCTGCAACAGTCAAGGACATTGACACCTTCATGCAATAGGTTGAGTTTCTGTAGGAACAGAGAAAAAGTAAAATGACTTTATTGGGTGTTTACAACTATGTTTGTACTGTATATATTTCAAGATTATTGACTTTTCCATTTAGGACCTTGCATAGAAATCAGAAAAAAAAAACATGGAAACAACACAGGAAAGTTTTCTACTTCAACTGACAGGAAGAGCTAAAACAAAATGCTACCTGTAACCATGAAACAGCTACACAGCTATCAGTACATACAGCAGATGTCCCCAGCTTCTGAAATGTAAGTCAGACTTCTTTTCTAGTGTTAAATATTGCTATGCTGACAATCTGATAGTAAAAATATATATGAGAGTGTCTACAGAATTGAGATGCAGATGTAGACAATGGACTTGTAGATACAGCAGGAGAAGGTGGGACGAACTGAGAGAGCAGCACTGACATATATGTACTACCAGGTATATATGTGTTTAAAATAAACAGCTAATGGGAAGCTACTATACAACACAGGGAGCCTAGCCTGGCACCCCCAGCTCTAGAGAGGTGGGAGAGGTGTAGAGAGGGAGGCTCAAGAGGGAGGAGATAGATCATGACTGATTCAAACTGTTGTATGGTAGAAACAAACAACATTGTAAAGCAATTATCCTCCAATTAAAAAAATAATCTAAAAAATGTGTGTATACCCATGGCAGATTCATGTTGATGTACGGCAAAACTAATACAGTATTCTAAAGTAATTAGCCTCCAATTAAAATAAATACGCATGTAAGAATTAAAGATTTTAAAATTTAAAAAAAAATAATAAAAAATAAAAAAAAATAAAAAATAAAAAAAGAAAGTCTATAACTAGGGCTATAGTCATTTCTGGTTTGCTCTTATGACCAGTACCTTAACAGATATTCTAAGGATTGTGAATTTTGTAATTGTTTTCTAAGCTACTAACATTTTCTTTTACAGGATACATACCAAAAACCAGAACAACATGCAGGAGATACCTGTTAACTCACATAGCTTTTTAAGGTGTTTACTGAGATATGGCAAGGGTCAAATTCTGGGCACTTAAGAGAACAAATCCAAGTAGAGTGGATTAATTTTATCCACCAAAATTAGAATTATAAAGGAATTTCAACACTGAATTTTGCCATAAGGCTGCTTTAGAAGTTGGCCATTGATTAACTCATAACACAAGGGCATTTATGGAATTCAATTCTGCCTTCATTTCCCCATGTATAACTTTTCCCTAAGCTACTCTACCTGAATTCCAGAAGATATGAACCATATAAAATAAAACTGGAAAGGACGAGGACGAGATCAGAAGCAGCCTGGTAAGATTTAGCATGAGATCAACTGTAAATTTCTTGGTGTGACGTTTCAGAATCATATCTATTCTAAACATCAAGGGATACCTTCTGTTAAAAAACACAAAGTGCCAGGGTTACTTCAAAACCGAGTGCTTCTACAAACAAGTCATAACAATCCTGATAAATGGTATTCACATGCCAACCAATAATGTTAAGATGGCCTTGCAATTGTTACTGTTTATACTGCTTAGTACTCATTGAAATTTCACAATATGTCAGACACCCAACAAAACACAGGAGTGCAGATGGCAGCTGCCCATTGGGTTTACAAACTAACAATCAAAATGACTTCTACTTGGATTTCTAGGGAAGTTAATTACAGGCAAGGACTCAAGCTGGATTTAGAAAAGGCAGAGGAACCAGAAATCAAATTGCCAACATCCACTGGATCATTGAAAAAGCAAGAGAGTTCGAGAAAAACATCTACTTCTACTTTATTGACTACGCCAAAGCCTTTGACTGTGTGGATCACAAAAAACTGGAAAATTCTGAAAGAGATGGGATACCAGGCCACCTGACCTGCCTCCTGAGGAATCTGTAAGAAGGTCAAGCAGCAACAGTTAGACTGGACATGGAACAACAGACTGGTTCAAAATTGGGAAAAGAATACATCAAGGCTGTATATTGTCACCCTGTTTATTTAACTTATATGCAGAGTACATCATGAGAAATGCTGGGCTGGATGAAGCACAAGTTGGAATCAAGATTGCTGGGAGAAATATCAATAACCTCAGATATGCAGATGACACCACCCTTATCGCAGAAAGAACTAAAGAGCCTCTTGATGAAAGTGAAGGAGGAGAGTGAAAAAGTTGGCTTGAAACTAAACATTCAGAAAACTAAGATCATGGCAACTGGTCCCATCACTTCCTGGCAAATAGATGGGGAAATGATGGAAACAGTGAGTGACTTTATTTTGGGGGGCTCCAAAATCACCACGGATGGTGACTGCAGCCATGAAATTAAAAGACGCTTGCTCCTTGGAAGAAAAGCTATGACCAACGTAGACAGCATATTAGGAGAAGGCAATGGCACCCCACTCCAGTACTCTTGCCTGGAAAATCCCATGGACGGAGGAGCCTGGTAGGCTGCAGTCCATGGGGTTGCTAAGAGTCGGGCACGACTAAGCGACTTCACTTCCACTTTTCACTTTCATGCCTTGGAGAAGGAAATGGCAACCCACTCCAGTGTTCTTGCCTGGAGAATACCAGGGACGAGGGAGTCTGGTGGGCTGCCATCTCTGGGGTTGCACAGAGTCAGACACGACTGAAGTGACTTAGCAGCAGCAGCAGACAGCATATTAAAAAGCAGACATTACTTTGCCAACAAAGGTCCATCTAGTCAAAGCTATGGTTTTTCCAGTAGTCATGTATGGATGTGAGAGTTGGACCATAAAGAAAGCTGAGCACCAAAGAATTGATGCTTTTGAACTGTGGTGTTGTATAAGACTCTTTAGAGTCCCTTGGACTGCAAGGAGATCCAACCAGTCCATCCTAAAGGAAATCAGTCCTGAATATTCATTGGAAGGGCTGAGGCTGAAGCTTAAACTCTAATACTTTGGCCACCTGATGCGAAGAATTGACTCATTTGAAAAGACCCTGATGCTGGGAAAGATTCAAGGCAGGAGGAGAAGGGGATGTCAGAGGATGAGATGGTTGGATGGCTTCACCAACTCTATGGACATGAATTTGAGCAAGCTCCAGGAGTTGATGATAGCCAGGGAAGCTTGGCATGCTTTAGTCCATGGGGTCGCAAAGAGGCAGACGTGACTGAGTGACTGAACCGAACTGAACTCTGACTATCTGATACCTGTGTCATCTGAAGAGTCTATCAAAGCATTCCCATTCTGATGTTCAGCTGTAAATCCATTATACAGTGTCAATTGTCAGCTATTGTCTTTCTCTCTTCTTCAGTGTAGGTTCTTAGAACCAAAAGGGTAAAATATAGGCATACCAGGGATCAAATGTAAGAACATTTAATCCTGGGATGTTTGACAGCTTCTGTAATAGACATGAAGTTAAAGCCACCAGAGTTTTTCTTTTGTAAAGTCTCAGCCATAAGGTAACATTTGGCTCTTCTTGACTCCAGTTTCAACACTACAATGCTAAACATGCCTGCGGCTTCTTGCTTTGTTTAACACTCTATACGATGTGGCCCTATCATAACATGCTGTACTTCACTCAATTAAGGTGCAGTCACAACGGCTTTTCTCTGTTTGTTGAATATTCTAAGCTTATTTGAACCACAGATTTTTATACTTGCCCTTCTCTTTAATTTTCTATCATGTGCTTTTTTGTTAAGTGTAAGCAAACTTGTTGCTCTTGTTCATCACTCTATTCCTGGAATCTAAGTGAATAGATAGAAGTACTCAGCAAATGTTAGTTGATTAAATGCATGGGGATCAAAAGACATGTATTCAAGAGACACATTCTCTCTGCTCTACTTTGGCATAAACCTCATGGTACTAAGGGGGTTCCCAGGTGGCTTAGTGGTAAAGACTCCATCTGCCAATGCAGGAGATGCAGGAGACTCAGGTTCGATCTCTGGGTTGGGAAGATCCCCTGGAGGAGGAAATGTCAACCCACTCCAGTATTTTTGCCTGGATAATCCCACCAACAGAGGAGCTTAGCAGGCTACAGTCCATAGGGTCTCAAAGAGTTGGACACGACTTGGCACACATAGACATACACTTATGGTACTAAACCTCTATTCCCATTCTCAAGATTCATGTATATGGCTGGTCAAATATCCTATTCCCTGTTTAAATATGACTCAGGATAATTTTGCAGATATTATTTTATCACCAGGGTAAGGATTAGCCAAGTTTTGTGAATCAGAATATCAGTAAAGAAAAAAAATATAATGGTTGTATCTTGGAGACAGGGAGGATTGGGGTAGGAATAGGGAATGCAAGGAAGATAAATGGTCACAGTTTTTAAAAAGTAATAAAGAAGAAAGGGAATCACCTCTGCTAAGTATGTAAATGTATTATAAACAGTTCTCAATGTCACAGACTTTGATCATATCTGTTCCATGGTTTCCATCCATACAGGTGAAACAGACTCGACTTGTTAAATACCTTACCATTACTTTGTTACAAACCCAGAGAACGAGTTCTGCTGATCAGCAGTCTCAACAATAGAAATAGAATGTCCAGTTCCATGAAAGGAGCTTACTATCCCAAATATATTTAATCCTGGGGAGAAATAGGGTAGACTAAATAACGGACCAATATAGTTTAGTGGTTTCATTACAAACCATGAGCTTTGAGCTAAGATACACTAGGTTCAATGTACTCTGTGTCTTTGGACAAGTTATGCAACAGCTCTGTCTCCGATTCCTCACCTGAAAAATGAGGATAAGAAATCCTTGATGGTGGTTCCATTGGAAGTTGGAAAAGGAAGTTCCTTTTATTATACAAACTTAAGTAAAAATAAGTTTAACATTTTCAGTTGGAACAGTTATAATATTTGACCTCTCCAGGTCTTAAATAATATATAATATCTGACCTCTGCTGTAGGTCTTTAAGAAATATAAAGTACATAGCACAGCATCTGGCCCATAGTAGATATTTAATAAGCTGTCATTAGAATTATTGACGTCTGTAAGGCCATCCCTTTCACCTCCCCTCTCCCGCCTCCTCCCCCTTCTTTCAACCTGGCTTCCTTTCCTCCCTTGAAATCTTTGATGTTAGTACTTGGATCTGAAGTTCTGTGTCTCTATACGAGGTTTTCTAAGAGACTGTATTCTTGTATTTAAGGGCTTCCCTGGTGGTGCAGAGGTTAAAGTGTCTGCCTGCAATGTGGGAGACCTGGGTTCGATCCCTGGGTCGGGAAGATACCCTGGAGAAGGAAATGGCAACCCACTGCAGTATTCTTGCCTGGAGAATCCCATGGACGGAGGAGCTTGATAGGCTACAGTCCACGGGTCGCAAAGAGTCCGACACGACTAAGCAACTTCACTTTCACTTTCTTTAGAATTATTATTACTGCTAGTATTAATTGGTACATATATTGTTAATGGGCTTCCCTGGTGGCTCAGACAGTAAAGAATCTGCCTGCAATGCAGGAGACTCGAGTTCAATCCCTGGGTTGGGAAGATCCCCTGGAGAAGGGAATGGAAACCCACTCCAGTACTCTTGTCTGGACAATCCCATGGACAGAGGTGCCTGGCGGGCTATAGTTCATGGGCTTGCAAAGAGTCAGACACAACTGAGTGACTAACAAAACACATATTGTTAATAAATAATAATTATAATTTCTATGTGATATGGTAATTTATAAACCATCACTAATACAATAAACACAACACATTGACAGCAATGAATTAAGATATACCACTGGGCTAGGGTGCTATTTGAGAAGAAAGAATCTGGAAGAAGTCAGTTAGGCAACAGGCCTAGTACCAGTACACCATGAAGGTTTGAAAGGATGAAAAAGGTATACTGCCTTAGGCACAAAAAGAAGTTAAGAGAAAGCAAACTAAGGCAATAAGGAACTGTGAATACTAGCTACCAGGCAAAGGTCAGAACTTGGGAGGTCAAGTTGTTACTGAGAGTGCCACTCAGTCTTCTGCAGGTTTCTTAGACAAACATCTTCTACAATAAAGCCCAGACCCCTAGGCAAAACTTATTGTTCCTTCTTCAAACTGTCCAAAGTAGACACTAAGTAGGTCATCCCAGCAGCATCTTCATTAACTTGAGATGAGGATGAGGGCAGGGAATCCACCCTGGGGATGGCTGAGAGTCCAAAGGAGGAAATGTTCTCTAATTCTTGTTTTCCTTGTTGTTGTTCAGTCGCTCAGTGGTGTCTGACTCTTTTGTGACCACATGGACTATAGCACACCAAGATCCTTTGTTCTCTATTATCTCCTGGAGTTTGCTCGAACTCATGTCCATTGAGTTGGTGACACCATCCAACCATCTCATCTTCTGCTGTCTCCTTCTTCTCTAACCTTACCTGCAAAAAATCTTGACCAGGGCTCTGTGTGAATTCACTCTTGCTCTAGTCTCTAGCATGTAAAAGGCTGCTTATAAATTGCTTGTCAGCCGACAAACAAGTGCCAGTATGAAGTCTGTGATGACAACCAATGTCTCTGGAACTCAAGACAAGTCCTCATACAAGTACTGTTGTTTCTCCATTGCTGACCTGAGGGAGCTGTGATCAAGGCTGCCTGACAGTCTGAGTTCAGCTCAGTCAGTTCAGGTGCTCAGTTGTGTCCAACAATTTGTGACCCCATGGACTGCAGCATGCCAGGCCTCCTTGTCCATCAACAACTCCTGGAGTTTACTCAAACTCATGTCCATTGAGTCAGTGATGCCATCCAACCATCTCACCCTCTGTCATCCCCTTCTCCACCTGCCTTCAATCTTTCCCAGCATCAGGGTCTTTTGAAATGAGTCTGTTCTTAGCATCAGGTGGCCAAAGTATTAGAGTTTCAGCTTCAGCCTCAGTCCTTCCAATGAATATTCAGGACTGATTTCCTTTAGGATGGACTGGTTGGATCTCCTTGCAGTCCAAGGGACTCTCAAGAGTCTTCTCCAACACCACAGTTAAAAAGCATCAATTCTTTGGTGTTCAGCTTTCTTTGTGGTCCATATTTCACATCCATACATGACTACTGGAAAAACCATAGCTTTGACTAGATGGACCTTTGTCAGCAAAGTAATGCCTCTGCTTTTTAATATGCTGTCTAGGTTGGTCATAGCTTTTCTTCCAAGGAGCAAGCGTCTTTTAATTTCATGGCTGCAGTCACCATTGACAGTGATTTTGGAGACCAAAAATAAATAAATAAATAAAGTCAGCCACTATTTCCACTGTTTCCCCATCTATTTGCCATGAACGACTTCACTTTCACTTTTCACTTTCATGCATTGGAGAAGGAAATGGCAACCCACTTCAGTGTTCTTGCCTGGAGAATCCCAAGGATGGGGGAGCCTGGCGGGCTGCCGTCTACGGGGTCGCACAGAGTCAGACACGACTGAAGTGACTTAGCAGCAAATGAGACAGGATGTCATGATCTAAGTTTTCTGAATGCTGAGCTTTAAGCTAACTTTTTCACCCTCCTCTTTCACGTTCATCAAGAGGCTCTTTAGTTCTTCACTTCCTGTCATAAGGGTGGTGTCATTTGCATAACTGAGGTTACTGATATTTCTCCTGGCAGTCTTAATTCCATCTTGGGCTTCATCCATCCCAGTGTTTCTCATGATGTACTCTGCATAGAAGTTAAATAAGCAGGGTGACAATATACAGTCTTGATGTACTCCTTTCCCGATTTGGAACCAGTCTGTTGTTCGATGTCCAGTTCTAACTGTTGCTTCCTGACCTGAATACAGATTTCTCAAGAGGCAGGTCAGGTGGTCTGGAATTCCCATCTCTTTAATAATTTTCCATAGTTTGTTGTGATCCACACAGTCAAAGGCTTTAGCATAGTCAAAAAAGCAGTAGTAGATGTTTTTCTGGAACTCTCCTGCGTTTTCGATGATCCAGTAGATTTTGGCAATTTGATCTCTGGTTCCTCTGCTTTTTCTAAAACCAGCTTGAACATCTGGAAGTTCATGATTCATGTACTGTTGAAGCCTGGATTGGAGAATTTTGAGCATTACTTTTCTAGCATGTGAGATGAGTGCAACTGTGTGGTAGGTTGAGCATTCTTCTTTGGCATTGCCTTTCTTTGGGATTGGAATGAAAACTGACCTTTTTCCAGTCCTGTGGCCACTGCTGAGTTTTCCAAATTTGGTGACATATTGAGTGCAGCACTTTCACAGCATTATTTTTCAGTATTTGAAATAGCTCAACTGGAATTCCATCACCTCCACTAGCTTTGTTCATAGTGATACTTCCTAAGGCCCACTTGACTTTGCATTCCAGGATGTCTGGCTCTAGGTGAGTGATCATACCATCGTGATTATCTGGGTCATGAAGAAATTTTTTTTGTATAGTTCTTTTGTGTATTCTTGCCACTTCTTCTTAATATCCTCTGCTTCTGTTAGGTTCATACCAGAGACTCAGGTTGATTTTTATTAGTTGTGTAATCTAGCCCTGGCACAGTTCCCACTAACAATCTCGAATTATTTAGATTTTATTTTGAAAAATGCCACAGGCCAGTTCTATTTAAAATGTTTCCCACAACAGGGACCTAAAAATGTTACTTTTCTATCATCAGGTGCAACAAGAGCTTTGCAAATTTGAGAAGGCAGACTGATGAGTGTGCAAGAATGGGAATTACAATTTTTTTTCTGTCCTCCCTCTACATCCTGAGGAGGACAAGGAACATGTTCAGGCTCAATATGCGCCAAGGGCTTTCATAGTGATGTTGAAGCAATGCCTTACACACAATTTTACACATTTGTCAGCTTTCAAGTGTTGCCATATCTCCTATTTTACTTAATTCTGGCAATAATACAGGATAAAAGCGCAGAGTAAGTATCATCTATGTTTTGTATAGGAAAAGAAGATGCAAAGAGGATAAATAAATTAGTCAAAATCATACAGCTTGTCAGTGGATTAGAAAAGAGGTTTTGCTAGACTCTGGTTACTCTCAGAACTTGATGATATCAGCCAAAG
The DNA here is from genome assembly GCF_001704415.2 of Capra hircus. Classification (NCBI taxonomy): domain Eukaryota; kingdom Metazoa; phylum Chordata; class Mammalia; order Artiodactyla; family Bovidae; genus Capra; species Capra hircus. Next base: position 39,027,038 of record NW_017189517.1, on the reverse strand, counting down.
TAACTCACAGTTATCCATACCAGTTCAGGGATACTCACAGAAAGAAATGCAGATGTGTAAAGATAACACTTAAACAACACTGTTATTAAAATGCACAGCACAGAATTTGAAAATTTATAAATAAACCTTGCTTTCTATTCCAAAGGTTTAATGCTAGCTACTGTAGGCCATAATGTATACTTTTTTTCACAGAAATATTTCTAAAGTAAAATGTTGACTATCTTGGGTTTCCTAAGGGGAAAAGTAAGACCTAGAATTTAAAATATACATGAAAAATACAGATGTCCCTTTCCAATTCCCATTTATAAAACATGCTAATATATAATATCTAAAGCTTTATTTCAAATTTTGAGTTTATATGAATTTGTTGTATCACCAGGACTAACCTACTGAAAAGAAACTAAATAAATTAGGGAACTCTTTCATATCTACAAGCAGAAGCCCAGATAAAATGCCTCACAGTATAGTCGAAAACTTTTAAATGGTTCTTTCAATTGTCTTATGCTCATTTCAAAATACTTTCCTTGAAAATTACAGAACCATTTAATGGTTAGTAAACTAAAACAAAATTTGCTTTCTGACATTTTTAAAATGCAAATTGACGGTTTTTCATAACTATCAATTAGTCAGTCTAGATCACTGGATGATATTGGTCTCAAAACAAAAGAACTATGAACTGATATAATACGTAATTTACGGAAGGGAAAAAATGAATAAACAAATAGGATATCAGGCCCTTTGGTGAATTCCATTTCTCGAGAATCATTATAAAATAAGATATTACTGAAAATATATTTGATTGTGTAGAAAAAGAGACTTTCAGATGAGTGCAAAAATAAATACTGTAGCTCACCAGGCTCCTCCGTCTATGGAATTCTCCAGGCAAGAATATTGGAATGGGTAGCCATTCCCTTCTTCAGGGGATCTTCCTGACCCAGGGATCAAACCTGAGTCTCCTGCACTGCAGACAAATTCTTTATTGTCTGAACCACCAGGGAAGCCCAGAAATAAGTACATATAACAGCAAACATGCAATGTTAATATTTTAAAAGTAAAGAGGAAGAGAAAAAAGGGAGAATATAACTTTCTAATATCAGAAATAAAAGAGGAGACATCAACACAAATCCTATGAATACTAAAAGGAAAACAAAGGAATATTATGAACAACTATATGCCCACAAACTTGATAACCTAGATGAAAAGGACCAAAATTTTTGGCATGTTTTTCAAAAAGGCACAATATGCCAAAACTCATATATGAAGAAGCAGAAAATATGAATAAACTTACAGGTATTAAAGTAATTGAATAGATAATTAATAACCTTCCAAAGGAGAAAGCACCAGGCCCAGATGGATTCACTGGTAAATTCTATCAAATACTTAAGAAATTAATTAAACCAATTTTCTATAATCTCTTTTAGAAGACTGAAGCAGAGGGAAAGCTTTCTAACACATTCTATGAGGCTATTGTTACCCTAATAACAAAACCAAAGACATTAAAAGAAAACCACAGACTAATATCTCCCATAAACATAGATGCAATCCTCAACAAAATATCAGCAAATCAAATCCAGCAATGGAGAAAAAGAATTATATACCACAACCAAGTAAGAGTTTTCCTGGTTCAACATTCAAAAAGCAGTTAATGAAATCCATCATATCAACAGGCTAAAGAAGAAAAAACACATGATCCCATCAGTAGACACAGGAAAAGCATTTGACAAAACCCAAAACCCATTTATAATAAGAATTCTCAGTAAACTAGTACTAGAGGGGAAATTCCTCAACTTGATAAAGAATATCTACAAAAAGCCAACAGCTGACATCATACTTGGTGGTGAGGAACTAGAAATATTCCCACTATGATCAAGAATGAGGCCATATCTCCTCTCTCACCACTCCTTTTCAACATTATACTAGAACTCCCAGTTCAAACTGAAGTAGACAAGAAAATTAATAGATTATATGATTTTTTTATGTAGAAAATCTGAAAGAACCAACAAAAAAAGCACCTGGAACTAAAAAGCATCTATATCAAGGTTGTAGGTTATATGGATATAACTGACACAAAAGTCTATTGCTTCCCTATATGTCAGCAATGAACACTTTGAAATGAAAAACATAATACCATTTATATTAAAAAATACCAAACAAAGAACATATATATATATATATATACACATATATATATATGTGTATATATATATAACAAATTACTTACACGATCCATATAATGATAAATAGAAAACTGAAAGGGCTTCCAAGGTGGTACTAGTGGTAAAGAACCCACCTGCCAATGCAGGAGACATAAGAGATGCGGGCTCGATACCTGGGTCAGAAAGATCCCCTGGAGGAGGGCATGGCAACCTACTCCAGTATTCTTGCCTGGAGAATCCCATGGACAGAATCCCATGGACAGAGGAGCTTGGAGGGTGTCTGACGTCAGACACAACTGAAGCAACTTAGCACACATGCACAAAACTAAGAAGAACAAGGTTGGAAGACTGACACTACCTGACTTCAAGGTCTACTATAAAGCTACAATAGTTAAGACATTATGACAATGGCAAATGAATAGACAAATAGATCAATGGAATAGAATATTGGGACTGGAAATAAACCTACATTAATATAGTGAACTGATCTTTTACAGAGAAGCAAAGGCAATACAATGGAGCAAAGATAGTTTTTGCAACAAATGGTGCTGAAACAATTGCACATTCACATGCAAAAAAAAGAGAATCTAGACACAGATCTTTAGACTTATCACAGACCTAAACATAAAATGCAAAACTATAAAACTAGAAGACAACATAGGAGAAAACCTAGATGACAATGAATATGGCAGTAATTTTAAAAATCATAGCACTAAAGAAATAATTGATAAGCTGAACTTTGTTAAAATGAAAAACTTCTGCTCTTCAAAAGACTATATCAAAAGAATTAGGAAAGAAACCACAGACTGGGAGAAAATATTTGCTGAAGACACATCTGATAAAGTTATCCAAAATGTACAAAATACTTAAAACTTAACAATAAGAAAACAAAGAAAACAACCCAACTTTAAAACGAGCCAAAGACCTTAATAGACACTGCATAAAAAAGACACACCTATGGCTAATAAGCATTTGGAAAGGTGCTACTGGTAAAGAACCCCCCTGCCAATGCAGGAGACATAAGAGACGCAGGTTTAATCCCTGGGTTGGGAAGATCCCCTGGAGGAGGGGATGGCAACACACTACAGTACTCTTGCCTGGAGAATCCCATGGAAAGGAGCCTGGCAGGCTATGGTCCACTGTGTTGCACAGAGTCTGACACGACTGAAGCAACTTAGCAACGCATGCATGCACATCACATGTAATCAGGCAAATACAAATGAAAATGAGATACTACTAAACACCTACTAGAATGGCCAAAATCCAGAGCAAGTGACAACACCAAAAGCTGATGAGGATGCAGATCAACAGGAACACTCATCCATTAATGGTAGGAATGCAAAATGGTACAGCCACTTTGCAAGACAAATTTCTTACAAAATGAAACATACTCTTACCATGTGATCTGGCATTCATATTCTTGGTATCCATCCACATTACAACCACACAAAAACCTGCACATAGACATTTATAGCAGATTTTTTTTCATAATTACCAAAATTTGGAAGCAAGAGAGTTGTTCAGCTCATTTCAGTCGCTCAGTCGTGTCCGACTCTTTGTGACCCCATGAATCACAGCACGCCAGGCCTCCCTGTCCATCACCATCTCCTGGACTTCACTCAGACTCACGTCCAGCAAGTCCGTGATGCCATCCAGCCATCTCATCCTTGGTCGTCCCCTTCTCATCCTGCCTCCAATCCCTCCCAGCATCAGAGTCTTTTCCAATGAGTCAGCTCTTCGCATGAGGTGGCCAAAGTACTGGAGCCTCAGCTTTAGCATCATTCCTTCCAAAGAAATCCCAGGGTTGATCTCCTTCAGAATGGACTGGTTGGATCTCCTTGCAGTCCAAGGGACTCTCAAGAGTCTTCTCCAACACCACAGTTAAAAAGCATCAATTCTTTGGTGCTCAGCCTTCTTCACAGCCCAACTCTCACATCCATACATGACCACAGGAAAAAACATAGCCTTGACTAGACGGACCTTAGTCGGCAAAGTAATGTCTCTGCTTTTGAATATACTATCTAGGTTGGTCATAATTTTTCTTCCAAGGAGTAAGCGTCTTTTAATTTCATAGCTGCAGTCACCATCTGCAGTGATTTTGGAGCCCCCCAAAATAAAGTCTGACACTGTTTCCACTGTTTCCCCATCTATTTCCCATGTAGTGATGGGACCGGATGCCATGATCTTCGTTTTCTGAATGTTGAGCTTTAAGCCAACTTTTTCGCTCTTCTCTTTCACTTTCATCAAGAGCTTTTTAGCTCGTCTTCACTTTCTGCCATAAGGGTAGTGTCATCTGCATATCTGAGGTTATTGATATTTCTCCCAGCAATCTTGATGCCAGCTTGTGTTTCTTCCAGTCCAGCATTTCTCATGATGTACTCTGCATAGAAGTTAAATAAGCAGGGTGACAATATACAGCCTTGACGTACTCCTTTTCCTATGCGAAGAGTTGACTCATTGGAAAAGACTCTGATGCTGGGAGGGATTGGAGGCAGGAGGAGAAGGGGATGACCGAGGATGAGATGGCTGGATGGCATCACGGACTCGATGGACGTGAGTCTGAGTGAACTCCGGGAGATGGTGATGGACAGGGAGGCCTGGCGTGCTGCGATTCATGGGGTCACAAAGAGTCGGACACGACTGAGCGACTGAACTGAACTGAACTGAACAAGATATCTTTCAGTTACGTGAATGGATAAACAAATTGTGGTACATTTAGACAATGACATATTATTTAATGCTAAAAAGAAATGAGCTATCAAGCCAGGAAAGACATGGAAGAACATTAAATACATTTACTTAGAAAAAGTAGCCAATCTAAAAAGGCTGTGAGATTCCAACTACATGACCTTGTATAAAAGTCAAATCTATGGAGACAGTAAAACATCAGTGGTCGCCAAGGTTGAGAGGGTGGGGGCTATGAATAGGCAGAGGTTTGAAGATTGTTAGATAAGTAAAAAATACTCTGTTTGATACTATAATGGTGGATACATGTCACTATATGCTTGTCCAATCCCATAAAATGCTGAATATCAACAGTGAACTACAATGAAAACTCTGGACTTTGGGTGATAATGATGTGTCAATGTAAGTTAATCAGTTGTAACAAATGTTCCACTCTGATGGTGGATTTTGATAATGGCATATGCATGTGTGGAGGCAGGAGATGTATGGGAAATCTCTGTACCTTCCTCTCAATTTTATTGCGAACCTAAAACTTCTCTGAAATTTTAAGTCTTTTTTTTAAAGATCAAGTGGGACAAAGCTATGACTAATTTCTTTATTATTACTATTATTATTTTAAATTTATTTTTTAATTGAAGGAAAATTGCTTTACTATGTAGTGTTGGTTTCTGCTGTACAACATCAAAAATCAGCTATAATTACACATTACCATTTTATGCAGAGCCACAACCTTTTAGATGCATTCACATGATATTTTTGAGGTCCTTCTATGTGCCATGTATATTAAAAAGGAGATGTAAACTTAATACAATCACAGAAATATCTGTGCTATAATAAGAAGTTGGGGGAACACAAAATCTTTTGAAAATTTTCACTTTTCTCCTTTTGAGCCTATCAACAAATAGTCTTATAAATAAGTTGTGAAGAGCTCAGGACATCTTTGTATCTATTTTTAGTTTGTTTTTAATAAAGAATGTCAGCTTTCATAGGTGATACACCTAGTTTATAAGAATGTCAATAAATAGGTTTGAATTTATGTACATTCGTTCCATTAGGCAGAAGCACAGTTAATAAACAAGGATTCATTAGAGGTATGAACAGAGAACACTTTATTAACTATTTTTCTCTCCTGCTGAAATGAACACTCACCCTTTGGCATGACAGTGATAATCTCCAACCCAGGACTACTCAAACGTAATTTCCTTATGGTTCATTAGGCAGTCTGAGAAAAAGTCAACCCAGAGACTTAACTGAACTAGACTTAAGAATTCTCACTCCTTGGGAATGTGGTGACTGGAGTCCGAGAAGCTGTTTCAGAATCCAGCTCTGTCATGTCCTAACCATGGATCTTTCGACAGATCATGGAGTTTCATCCTTGCATATGTAATATGTGACTTAATAAAAGAGCTTTCCTGGTGGCTCAGTTGGTAAAGAATCTGCCTGCAATGCAGGAGACCTGGGTTCGATTCTTGGATCAGGAATTTCCTATGGAGAAGGAAATGGCAATCCACTCCAGTATTCTTGCCTGGAAATCCCATGAATAGAGGAGACTGGCAGGCTACAGTCCATGGTGTCACAAAGTGTTGGGCGGAACTGAATATCCTGATAGGGTTGTTGTGTTACATAAGTGTTAAAAACTATGAAGGGTCTGAGACTTTACTGTACTTCCAAGTTTCATGAGTGTTGGTAGAAGAAAAAAGATTCTTGAGTGAGAAACAGTGGATAGTTAATTATTCATTGCAATAGAAATAGCCAGAGTATCAGCATTTGTGTTGCTTCCCCAAACCCAATTCCCACAAAGCAATACAAAGAGGGCCAGATGACACTTTACACAAGCAGTAGGCTGCATTATAGGGGAAGAATCCCATGCTTAGGAAGCACAAGTCTTTAATAATGGGACAAAGGCATGCCTGCCTTTTGCTCCAGAGGGAGTTAATATCTATATTTTCCAAGGCTGCAAGCAAAATTGTCATTCACTTTGGTGGAAGACACAATTTCTACCTTTTATGGCTGTTCTCGATACATACATTCTTGAAAACATAATCTGGGACAAGGGACAGTTTTTCTGCTCATAAGTGAAGTCGCTCAGTCATGTCCAACTCTTTGCGACCCCGTGGGCTGTAGCCTACTAGGCTCTTCCGTCCATGGGATTCTCCAGGCAAGAATACTGGAGCAGGTTGCCATCTCCTTCTCCAGGGGATCTTCCCGATCCAAGGATCGAACCCAGGTCTCCCACATTGCAGGCAGACGCTTTAACCTCTGAGCCACCAACTAGGCTCTCAGAGATCCATTGGAAATTGTCTCTCAACAATGAGCTCATTTAAAACACTTAGCACAATACCCAACATGTAGCAAGTGCTCAGTAGAAAGTAACCCCCTTTAACATCACCACTGTATAATTAATACCTTATCCACTGACTTCCAAGTCAAGCTGTAAAGTAAATCTAGATATTTTGTTTTGTTGTTTAAAGAAAGAGTAGACAATGGATCAGGTTACAATAGAAATTATATATATTCTAAAAACTACTTGCTCAAGATAAAGTTTTCTTATCAAAATGTCATTTGCCCTGAATTCAAAATAAACTATTATTTATCTGGAGGTAGAGTAGTTAAGTCAGGCACCTACTCAAGAAAAATATTATGTGTGTGTGTGTGTGTGTGTATGTAAAATAACCCACTCATAGATAACTGTGAATTAAGGATCTTTCCAGTGGCAAGTTTGCCACCATTCTCCAGGAAAGCAATCGCAATCTGCCACCTAGGGATACAAGTAGCTAGTCCAAAATCTGTTGCCAATGACTGACTGGGATATGGGTAAAGGTAAAGGCATAATCAAGGGAAATTTAAAAGACTGCCTGCCACCACCATAATCCACAACATGTTATTAGTGACCCCTGCTTTATTGTTTGGTGGAAGACAATTTTAAAAGAGTCCATCTGCTACATAGTAAGACCATAACCAAAAAGCTCTTCAGAAATCTGTGGAGAATCCTGATGTTCATTTTAAAAAGAAAAAAGTCTCCTCCAGGAAACCTTCTACAACCAACTGTACTGACTCTATAATTATAGTTAAAGAGTGTGGTTAGGGATGCCATCTAATGTGGTTCCTCCATCAGTGATTCTGCATCCATGATTCAACCAACTGTGGATCGTGCCACACTATAGCATTTACTACTGAAAAAAATGGCATATCATTGGACCATATAGTTCAAACCCATGTTGTTGAAGGGTCAACTGAATTTCTTACTTCTCCACTTCTTTTCATTTAGATTACACTGATATTTCTGTATCTGTCAATAAGTAGTTTTGTAAGTATTCTTACAATATTTACAAAGCTTTGCTTTATCACCCAAGTCACACTGCAAACACTGCAAAAGCACCGAGTTTCCTTTCTATGTGGTTATCTTCTTCCCCATACAGAAGATAAAGTATTGTATTTTTGTGTTGACAATTATATATGTTAATTGTCTTAGCAACTAAGCTGTAATACCCTATGTCTCTGTGATCTATTCTCTGATCCCTGCCTACCCACCATAACTGCCACTGTCAGAGGTCTTAAAAGACTGGTAACATGCAAAAGTTCTGCATGCTGCTCTAACTTCACTCTATGACCCACTAACATTGGATTTCTGCCCCTTTAGTCTATTGAATTTCTATCAATAGACTCAAGGATATCTTACTTGCCAAATCTAACGACCTCTACTTCACTCTCATTCCTTCAACTTTCTAAACCCCTCGTTATTTCTAAGATATCTTTCACTTAGGACTGTCTACTTCTATGATCACTCTTTTTAACTCTATGGTTGGCTCTTCTTTTTCCCTGTGTGTTACTCATTCAGTCATGTCCCACTCTTTGCGACCCCATGGACTGTAACCCACAGGCTCCTCTGTCCATGGAATTGTCCAGGCAAGAATACTGGAGTGGGTTGCCATTCCCTTCTCCAGGGGATCTTCCCAAGACTGGGATTGAACCCAGGTCTCCTGCATTGTAGGCAGATTCTTTACCGTCTGAACCACCAGGGAAGCCCTTTTTTCCCTGAGGTATCCTCCAAAATGTTAGCCATCCTCCCCTAGGCCTCGGGATTCCTACTTCTGTTTTATTTGCTTGTTTGTTTCTTTATTTTGTCCCTCCAGCTTTCACCTCCGTAAATTTTGTTAAAACACTAGATTTCAACCACAAACTAAGTGCTGAAGACATCGAAGTCTGTAATATTTTTCTCTAGTTCTGTACTCTCTCCTAAGTTCCAGCCCAAACTCTGATTGCATATTAATATCATGAAGGCACTTATCAGTCCCAAGACTGAATCTCCTCCCTGCAATCTGTTATTGCTCCTATGTTATCTATAATAATTAGAGAGGCATCGCTAACCATACTATCTAGTTTCTCAAGTTAGATGCCTCAAAATCATCCTCCATTCCACATATCTGTACTTATTTCCCTTACACAATTGGTTAACAAGCTGTGCTAATTCTGTTTTAAAATGCTCCTCTTACCTGATATTTCATCTAGGTCCTGCCACAGTTCAAGCACCAACCGTGTCTTCTCTGTACTGCTAAATTAGGATCTTAACAGGTTTCCCTGTCTTCATTTTTTCCCTCCTCCAACCTTTTGGTCAAAAGAAATTATTTAATTTTCTGAAAGTGTTTATAAGCAGAATTAGAAGGATGGGAGTATACAGAGACATGTGATCACAAGCTAAAGTTCATGTTTAAAGTGTTATAGAAGTAATAAAAAAAAAGTAAGGTAAAAATGTCCTGAGGCTAGAAGAGAAGGCAAAGAAGTAGGCAAGCTATAAAACTGTCAATGATAGTGGACAGTGGCAGAAAGGAAGATGTCGATGGAGGAAAAATCCTCTAGGAGGAATCTATCCTAGGCACTCTGTTTTTCTTGTTCCGTGTCCTCTCCCTGGGTTATATTAACCATTGCTTCAAATCCAAAATCCATATCTCAATACATCTCCAGCCCTGATGTCTCTCCTAAGTTCTAGACTCATACATCTAACCACCTATAGGATATCTCTATTGGGACGTCCCACAGGTATCTTAGTATGTCTAAAGGTGAACGCACCTAGTTTCTCTTTCATTTTCCACATAAGCACATAGCATCATCATCTACATAGTTCCCTATAACAGAAACCTGAGAATTAGCCTATTCATTCTCTCATCCCAACCCTTCTTTGACGTTCGTAACAATTCTGCTTAACAAAAAGCTCTGGATGTGCATAACTCCATCCTAAACACCACTGCCCTTAGTTTACATTTTGAATTATGGTAGCAAATGCTACTGGAGAAGAGTGGAGAAATAACTCCAGAAAGAATAGAGCTGGAGCCAAAGCAAAAACAATACCCAGTTGTGGATGTGACTGATGATGGAAGAAAGTCCAATGCTGTAAAGAACAATATTGCATAGGAACCTGGAATGTTAGGTCCATGAATCAAGGTAAATTGGAAGTGGCCAAACAAGAAATGGCAAGAGTGAACATTGACGTTTAAGGAATTAGTGAAATAAAGTGGACTGGAATGGACAAATTTAATTCAGATGATGGGCAAGAATCCCTTAGAGGAAATGGAGTAACCCTCATAGTAAACAAAAGATTCTGAAATGCTGTACTTAAGTACAATCTCAAAAATGAAAGAATGATTTCTGTTTGTTTCCAAGTCAAACCAATCAATATCGCAGTAATGTAAGTCCATGCCCCAAACACTAATGTCAAAGAAGCTAAAGTTGAAGAGTTGTTCTATGATGACCTACAAGACCTTCTAGAATTAATGCCAAAAAAGATGTCCTTTTCATCATAGGGGACTGGGATGCAAAAGTAGGAAGTCAAGAGACACCTGGAGTAACAGGCCAGTTTGGTCTTCTTTTGTTTCACAAAATGAAGCAGGGCAAAGGCTAACAGAGTATTGCTAAGAGAACACACTGGTCATAGCAAACACACTCTTCCAATAACATGAGACAACTCTACACATGGACATCAGCAGATGGTCAATACTGAAATAAGTCTGATTACATTCTTTGCAGCCAAAGATGGAGAAGCTCTACATAATCTGCAGAAACAAGACCAGAGCTGACTATGGCTCAGATCATGAACTCCTTATTGCAAAATTCAAACTTAAATTGAAGAAAGTAGGGGAAAACACTAGACCATTCAGATATGGTCTAAATAAAATCTCTTATGGTTATACAGTGGAAGTGACAAATAGATTCTGAATTCAAATAGATTCAGACAATTAGGTCTGATAGACAGACTGCCTGAAAACTATGAATGGAGGTTAGTGACATTGTCCAGGAGGCAGTGATCAAGACCATTCCCATGGAAAAGAAATGCAAAAAAGCAAAATGGCTACATGAGGAGGACTTACAAATAGCTGAGAAAAAAAGAGAAGCTAAAGGCAAAGCAGAAAAGGAAAGATATGCCCATCTGAATGCTGAGTTCCAAAGAATAACAAGGAGAAATAAGAAAGCCTTCCTCAGTGATCAATGAAATGCAAAGAAATAGAGGAAAACAACAAAATGGGAAAGACTAGAGATCTCTTCAAGAAAATTAGAGATACCAAGGGAGCATTTTATGCAAAGGTGGGCACGATAAAAGATAGAAACAGTATGGACCTAACAGAAGAAGAAGATATTAAGAAAAGGTGGCAAGAATACACAGAAGAACTATACAAAAAAATATCTTAATGACCAGATAACCACAACAGTGTGATCAATCACCTAGAACGAGAGACATCTTGGAGTTTGAAGCCAAGTGGGCCTTAGGAAGCATCACTATGAACAAAGCTAGTGGAGGTGATGGAGTTCCAACTGAGCTATTTCAAGTCCTAAAAGATGATGCTGTGAAAGTGCTGCACTCAATATGCCAGCAAATTGGAAAACTCAGCAGTGACCACAAGATTGGAAAAGGTCAGTTTTTATTCCAATCCCAAAGAAGGGCAATGCCAAAGAATGTTCAAACTACCACACAATTGCAGTCATCTCAGCTGATGGCAAAGAAATGCTCAAAATTCTCCAAGCCAGACCTCAGCAGTATGTGATCCAAGAAATTCCAGATGTTCAAGCTAGATTTAGAAAAGGGAGAAGAATGAGAGATCAAATTCCCAACATGCGTTTGGATCATATAAACAGCAAGAGAGTTCCAGAGAAACATCTACTACTGCTTTATTGACTATGCCAAAGCCTTTGACTGTGTGGATCACAACAAACTGTGGAAAATTCTTAAAGAGATAGGAATACCAGGCCACCTTAACTGCCTCTTGGGAATTCTGTTTGCAGATCAGGAAGCAACACCTAGAACCAGACATGGAACAATGGACTGGTTCCAAATTGGGAGAGAAGTACGTCAAGGCTGTATATTGTCACCATGTTTATTTATATGTAGAGTACATCATGCAAAATGCTGGGCTGGATGAAGCACAAGTTGGAATCAAGATTGCAGGGAGAAATATCAATAACCTCAGATACGCAGATGACAAGACCCGTATGGCAGAAAGTGAAGAGGAACTGAAGAGCCTACTGATGAACGTGAAAGAGGAGACTTAAAAAGCTGGCTTAAAATTCAACATTCAAAAAACAAAGATAATGGCATCTGGTCCCATCACTTCATGGCAAATAGATGGGGAAACAATGGAAACAGTGACAGACTTTATTTTTGGGGCTCCAAAATCACTACTGATGGTGACTGCAGCCATGAAATTAAAACATGCTTGCTCCTTGGAAGAAAAGCTATTTCCAACCTAGACAGCACATTAAAAAGCAGAGACATAACTTTGCCAACAAAGGTCTATCTAGTCAAAGCTATGGTTTTTCCAGTAGTCATGTGTGGATGTTAGAGTTGGACCATAAAAAAGCTGAGTGCTAAAGTGTTGATGCTTTTGAACTGTGGTGTTGGGGAGGTCTCTTGAGAGTCCCTTGGACTGCAAGGAGATCCAGCCAGTCAATCCTAAAGGTATTCATCCCTGAATATTCATTGGAAGGACTGATGCTGAAGCTGAAGCTTCAATACTTTGGCCACCTGATAAGGAGAGCCAACTCATTTGAAAAGACCCTGATGCTGGGAAAGATTGAAGGCAGGAGAAGGGGACGACAGAGGATGAAATGGTTGGATGGCATCAACTGGATGGACACGAGTTTGAGTAAGCTCTGGGAGTTGCTGATGGACGGAGAAGCCTGGAGTCCTGCAGTCCATGGGGTCACAAAAAGCCAGGCATGACTGAACAACTGAACTGACTAAGCACCCCCCTAATGGGTCTCTCTGACTCCAGCATCTCCCTATTCCTCACCTTTCTGATTTCTACATTATATTTTGAATGCTGTTTCTGCAGAAGTCCCTCAAGCACAAGCAAAAATATGAACACTTCCCACTAAGGGTTGATAATTAAAATACACAAATTGAAATGGAAAGAAGACACAAGATAACATTTTAAACAAGAGCTAAAACACTGGGATTTACAGCGCTGGTACTTAACCACCTTCTTAAGTGATACTTTAATGCCTAATTTATAATCTTTTTTTCGGTCACTATCTGGTATAAAACCCTTAAAGAATAAATGTTGTCTTTTTCAAAGTAGTTCATAGCACAGAACATAATGCCCAGATAACAAGTAATGAACATCTGATTTTTCGGATGGAAACATAAATTTTAATCCACAATGAATATATCTCTGCATGGCTAGTCCCTTGGATATACAAATAATGAGAGAGAAGAGACTAGAGAGAGCTAAATTAATAATAAAGGTAGCCTGAGATGAGACCCTAATGTCAGACCAAGGAATTTGTCACAGGAATTCATTTAAATATTTTTAAAGCTGGAAAGCAATATGATCATAGGAAACATTAAGAAGATATTAGAAATCAGAAATGGAATTCAGGCAGATTATTTAACAAACAAAAGCAACAGCGGCAACCCCTAAATGGGAATGGATGTCAAAAAAGTTTGATATCTGAGGTATTAGCGATAAGACTTGGGAACTGATTTGATTCTTATTAAAGGGAGGTGGTATTAGTGATTTCAATGTCTCTTTACTGAACAACATAGGAATATAAAGAATTGTTTCTTAGGAGAAAGGTAAACTTATGAACCTTTGGATTTGAGATATCTTTGGGACACACAGGAAATATGAATCTAGATCAGGAGTTGGCAAACGACAGACCAAATCCTACCAGTTGTCACTTTTTATACATAAAGTTTTGCTGGAACAGAGCTACTTCTTCAAGTATTACTTATGATTGCTTTTGTGTTACAAGTAGTTGAGACAAAGGTTCTCTGCCTGCTGCTGCTGCTAAGTCGCTTCAGTCGTGTCCTACTCTGTGCAACCACATAGACAGCAGCCCACCAGGCTCCCCCGTCCCTGGGATTCTCCAGGCAAGAATTCTGGAGTGGGTTGTCATTTCCTTCTCCAATGCATGAAAGTGAAAAGTCAAAGTGAAGTCGCTCAGCCATGTCCAACTCTTAGCCACTCCATGGACTGCAGCCTACCAGGCTCCTCTATCCATCCCCATAGCCCTTAATAATAATAATAATAATTAAAAAAAAAAAAGTTTGCTGACCAAGTATCAGAATTTTGCTGTGTCTATAATGGCAGCTACAGAGGACTTCCCTGGTGGCTCTGACGGTAAAGCATCTGTCTACAACGCGGGAGACCTGGGTTTGATCCCTGGGTTTGATCCCTGGGTCGGGAAGATCCATCCCATGGACAGAGGAGTCTGGCAGACTACCCAGTCCATGGGGTCGCAAAGAATCGGAGCGACTTCACTCACTTTTCACAGAATCTTGAGCAGGCAGGGGGTGGCGCTGTTTCCCTTGACTTTTCATAGAATCTTGAGTGGGCAGGGGGCGGCGCTGTTTCCCTTCACTTCTCACAGAATCTTGAGTGGGCAGTGGGTGGCGCTGTTTCCTGTGGTAGAATATTCTGTCAGAACTAGGGGCAGGTCTCGTGAGCAGGACAAACCATTATGGTGGGGGGTTGAGAATTTTGATACTCGATTACAAGCCCTTCATGTTCTTGGTTATGAGTCTTTTCTGACCACTCCTGTTTCTCCGTGACTTCAAAGACTTTCAACAGTATAGGAGGTTCCCTTACGGCCGGGGGAGGGGAGAAATCTTCCTCACACACCTCTCCCACCCCTGCCGTTTCTGGAAGTTGGAACAGTCCAAAGGCAAACACCTTGAACGGTTTTTAGGAACCTTTCTTTCTTCAGAGCCCTCAGGGAGGGAGGGAGATAGAGATCAAAATCATTTCTTTTGCTGTGGTAAGTGGTTTTGTTTGGGCTCCCACTGACAGGAGGTGAGGCTTGGTGGGAGGTGTCCTGAGGCAGGTATAGGGTCTTTAGGAGGGTGTGAGGTGGCTGCGGGGTGGGGGGAAGGGAGCAACCAGAGAAGAGGAGATTGAAGGGATGGGGGGAGGGGAGGGAGAGGACTGATTGATTCGTCCCCACAGGACCAGCCAAGCCCCAAAGGCACTCAGTCATCATGGCCTTGAAACCCGAAGACCCAAGTAGTGGGTTCTGGCATGGTAAAGTGATGGCTTTCATTAACGAGAGGATGTCCAGGCACGCGAAAGGCCCGGAGTTCTACCTCGAGAATCTCTCTCTGTCCTGGGAGAAGGTGGAGGATAAGTTCAAGGCCATCCTAGAGGACCGTCAGGTGCCTGGCCAGGCCAAAGAGGCCTGTGCCTGGGGCAGCCTAGCCCTGGGCATGCGTTTTGCCTGCAGACAGAGCCAGTTACACGGGCACAGGGTGCAGTGGCTGCACGACTTAGCTGGGCTGCACAAGTCGGCCGCACATGCCTTGGCCTCAGACCTGAAGTTGTTCATGGCACAGCATGAGTTGGAATGCAAGGAAGCAGCCTTCCAGCTGCAGCAAATGCAGGCCAACCTGGAGAAGACGCGGAAGGAAAGGGATCAGCTGAGGTGGAAGCTCTTCCAGGCAGTAAGATTACTTGGTCCCTGCCCTGCTTCCCGCCTCAGCCCCCAGTCCCCAGTCCCAGCCCCAGCCTTGCCCCCAGGACAGGTCTCAACTCTGTTCACTTCCTCCAGGAGCTGGAGTCTCTGCGGGAACGAGCTGCCAAGGGGCCAGGTCTGGCCATGGCCACTGCCAGTGGGGCTGAGACAGAAGGAACCAGTGAAGAGGAAGAGGAGGAGGCATGGGCCACTGCTACTCCTACTGCGGCTTCTGAAGCCACAAGAGAAGAAAGAAAGGAGGATGCGGAAGGGGCGGGAGCTGCGGGGGTGGAGGAAGCTGAGGAGGCAGCAGAGGAGATGGTTGTAGACATTATGCAGCTTCTCACCGTTGTAGACCAGAAAAGTCAGACCTCTGGTGGGCAGAGGAAGGGAGATCGCAGGTCCATGGGAAAAGCCAGGCGTTATATATTTAAAACAACCAAGTCCATGTGTACAGCCTCACCAGGGAACCTTCCTGTCCAGCTCCCTGCCTCATTCACATACTCATACTCATGCTGCTCATCTCCTTTTCCAGATGCACCCACACCATCCACACCCACATTATCCCCAAGCACATCATCCTCACCAGCAGCAGCGGTCACAGCAGGAGCTCCAGCTGAACCGTCTCCCCATTGCAGGCCCTTTGATTTTAGCTTGTGGTCTAATGGGGGGGCCTGGGGAATAGGCCCTCATGAACCCACCAGAAATAGGAGTGACTATGATCCCCATCAGCAGAGAAAACCTGCATCATTTCGGAGGCCAGGGGATTGGAACTGCCCTTGGTGTAAAGCTCTGAATTTTGCAAGGCAGAAAATTTGCTTCCGATGTGGGAGAGATATCTGGCTACAGAACGCTTGATTCAGAAATGTGAAACAGAATAGAAACTTACCTGATGGGAGATCATTTTTCAGAGGGAGGGGAAGGGGGGGGGAAGAGGGCTTGGGAAGAGTAGAGAGACAGGATGGGTGGTTAAATGGGGGAAGGAAGTTGTGAGAGAGGAGGGGAAAGGGGTGGGAGAGAAGGTATGGGATAGTGATTGGGGAAGGTGTAGATTGGGGGGTTAAGGGGAGAGAGATATATAGAGAAAAAGACTTGTTTTGACCACCCCCTTTGTGTTCCAGACCACTGGCATTAGGCACCCTAGAAGTGCTGCAGCTTCTGTTTGTATTTCTTTTCCCAAACCTAGTATCTGGTGGACCTGGGCAGCCAGTATATAGCACCCCAACTCCCTGCATTACCCCTCCCTTCACTAGGCTGTAGATGGTTGGAGCAGGATTGGACTAGTGGGGATTCCTGCATCCCAAGTCTCCAGGAATGAACTGGACAAGAAGTTCATTCATGTTCTGAGCAAGTTATATGAGAAACAATTAAAGCAGGCCTGGGGTTAACCCTGGGTTTACAACAGGGCAGAGATTCACCAATCCTAAAGGAATCCCTCAGGGCTTCACACAGCGGATGCCAGCACTAGCTGCAGACAAGGACTGCTATCGCTGTTGTTCAGCCTCGTGACAGGAGAATCCTCGCCAGTCCCCACTTCTAACTAGGGACAGGCAGATCTGAATAGGGAACTTGTGCCACTGCCAAGGTGAGTCAGCAACTGATAGTACCTGGAGGGTTTGCTGGTCTAGACCACTGACCAAAGGATCAAAATATCCTGAGATTTTTTTTCTCTCCCCAGATTACAGTGGGAGGGGAATCTGGCTACAAAGGTCCTAGTAAATTCAGAAATGCATAATAGAACACACCCTGATGGGAAATCAATTTCCAGAGGGAGGGTGAAAAACAGGGAGTGGGAGGATGGTCTGCATTTCCCTCTCTGATAACTAAGCTGTGTTGAGGGGAGCTAAATGTATGGTCTAGCCCACAGGTGGAATGATGTTGAGAAGTTATACCTGGACCAGACTGAGGCACAACTGGAGGAGCCCTGAACATTCACTGGGAACTGGGAACCTAAAGACTGAAACTTTTTATGACCCTAAACTAGCCCTGGGACATTTCTACAGCAGCTGGATGTGACTCTTGGTTGTCTCCTTTGGGGGCAGATGTGCATTATTGTTACCAGGATCTGTGCCCAGATCCCTAACTAGTTATTAAAAGTCTTTCACTTGACAGAAACTTTCTTGGGCTTGTTTATATCCTTATAGGGTAGAATTTGGGGCTTCCCAGGTGGCTGGTTGGTAAAGAACTTGCCTGCCAATGCAGAAGGAGAAGTAGATTCAATCCCTGGGTCAGGAAGATCCCCTAGGGGAGATGGCAACCCACTCCAGTATTCTGGCCTGGAGAATCCCATGGACAGAGGAGCCTGGTGGGTCACAAAAAGTCGGACATGACTGAGCATGTGTGTGGAGGGTAGAGTTTCACAGTTTCAGCACTCCTGACAGTGCAACTGCCTGCCATCTTCTGATGATGTAGATACCTCATCTCTAGGGGGTGTCCTGTCAATTACAGGATGTTTGGCAGAATCCCTGGCCTCTACCCACTAGATGCCAGTAGCACACCTCACACCCCCAGAAGAGACTGTAACAGTCAAGGATGTTCACATGTTCACAGGAGAACAAATTCACCCCTGGTTGGGAACCATGGAGGCAATGAAACACTTAGGAGATTGAAACAGGGGGGAAAGAGTTGCAAGGGGAGTGTGTTTAGCAGTGCCCAGGGCTCCAGGGGGTGGGGCACTATGACATGGAAAGTGTTCCTTGGGTTTGGCCATGTTGATCTTTGAGCCAGTCTGGGTGGGGGTGGGGGTAGAAGCCCAATCTCCAGGACTGAGGAGTGAGTGCAAGTGGGAAGTGCTCAGTGAGGGGGGCTCTTCTTCAAGGACCTTTAACTATGAAGGGAAGGAATGACGGGTGTGGGATACAAGACCGTGAGAGTTCTTTGAATACAGAGAAACTTGGGCCATGGGGAAGGAGATAGCTGCAGAAAGCTTGAACATGCAAGAAGTATGTAAGAGAATGAAGTAAATCCTGCATACTATGTTGGAGACATGTTCAGTGTACTGTTTAAGAAAAAAGAAAAAGATGGCCAGCTGTACCTTACATGAAACAAAGTTACTCCCCAAATTAGTCTGTGTGCATATGTATCAGACATACACACGTGTGTGTGTGTGTGTGTATTCCTTTTATATTATGCATTTATATAAGCATAGAAATGCTTTGAGAAAACGTTTTTTATCCAGAAAAATGGAGTAGGGTAGGGATAGCAGGATAGAGGGCTTTTATTTCTTTATATACCTCTGTGTTAGGAAAGTAAGATAAATGTTCACAAATATACGAAAAGTAAAGTTAATTTACTGGCTTGGGTAGGCTTGGAAAGGCCACCTCCTCCTTTGAGACAGGAGGAGAGAGAGCAGACACTGATCTCTGTCACAAAGGGGTGGGAAACCAAAAGGGCTCTTGCCTATGTACACCTTAGACTAGGGGCCTGAGAACGAGTAAGGAGAGGAGGTCAGGATGGGAGTGTGGGCTTCTGAACAAAGGCATATTTAGGAATGACTTTCACAAGTAGAATGGGGAAGGGGAAAGAAAAGATGACATCCTGTTTCCCAGTGGGCCAAACTGGGCCCAAATGAAAGAAAATCAAAAGGCACTGCAATAGGAACCTAGGAGGGGATACTGGAAAGGAAGGTGAGTGGTTCCAGAGGGGCACCAGACACTTAACTTCAGTAATACATTGTTTGCATAACTTACTTTTTCTTAGCAAATGATTTGGTTTGTTGGGATTTGGGTTTTATGTTTGATAGGATTAAGGGAAAGATACTGATTTTCAAGATTTTGTGTTTCACACTCAATATAGAGGTTCTTCTCTCTCTACATACAGAGGAAAGGATTTAATAAACTAATTCCACATCTATCACTAAATATCCTCAACACATCCAACAGAGGTGATATGACTTGGCCTTTGCGCCCTTGGGCTAGCAATGCTTAGATGAGCAGCTCAAGAGTAAGACAGCTATAAAAATGATGTTGCTTTAAGAAAGACCCCAGGTGGCACAGTAGTAAAGAATCCATCTGCCCGTGCAGGAAAAATCAGAGACATAGGGCTCAGTCCCTGAGTGGGGAAGATTCCCCTGGAGGAGGGCTTGGCCACCCACTCCAGTATTCTTACCTGGGAAATCACATGGACAGAGGGACCTGGTGAGCTACAGTCCATAGGCTCACAAAAGTTGGATGTGACAGAGCACACACACACACAAGAAAGACCCAGTCTCGGTGAGCAAGTGAAGCAAATAGACATTTCACAGGTGCCAAGGCTTTGGTCAAAGTCCGTGATATGGCTTGGCCTTTGAGCCCTTGGGCTAGCAATGCTTAGATGAGCAGCTCAAGAGTAAGACAGCTATAAAAATGATGTTGCTTTAAGAAAGACCCCAGGTGGCACAGTAGTAAAGAATCCATCTGCCAGCCCGGGAGAAATCAGAGACAGTAGTGATCCTCACTGGGCTTGAGAAAATGGCAAGCGAAGTAGCAAAAGTGAATGACTTAGAGAAGTCAAACTTGGCTACACCTGTCTCTAACATGATGTGAAGTAAAGAAGGCATATTTTATTTAGAAACAACAGTGCTTTTCAATCTTTGTTTTATGTCAGGTAGGATCAAACTCAAAAGTTTGCAAGATTGTTTATACAACAATGCTATCTAATGGGAAATTTCCCTACAGGCCTTAAGATTTAGAAATTTCTGTGACCTTGCACCATGCTATAGAACATTGCTATTCAAAGCATCATTCTTTGCACTGTCATCCATGATAAGTGCCTCTCTGCTATCTATTTCTGTTTCTATTGGCAAGACTTATTAGAAAAAGAAAAGGTTTCATGCAACCAAAATAAAAATCCCCAGACCCTAGTGATCTGAGCGTTACAGCCAGTAAATCAGTGACCCATATGTATGGAAAGCATCCTCTATGTTTGTAGAATCTGTGTGTGGGGGGGGGGGTGGGTGGGTTATAGGGGTAAGTTTTAGACTCAGAAAAGGAAGAGATAAGATACAGAGGGAGGGAGGGAAAAGGGGATGGGGGTGGGGGTGGGGAAGGGCATGTATAGAGTTAGACATAGAGATAGATCTTGCTTGAGAGTGAAAGTATTGTGTTCTCAGGCACTCAGTCAAGTACGACTCTTTGCGACCCCCTGGACCATAGCTCTCAAAGCTCCATGGTATCTGTCCATGGCATCTTCCAGTCAAGAAAACTGGAGTGGGTTGCCATTCCCTTCTCCAGGGGATCTTCCCCACCCAGGGACTGAACCCTCGTCTACTGCATTGGCAGGCGGATTCTTTACCACTGTGCTACCAGGGAAGGCCGAGAGTAAACGAGATGAAGGTAAATATGAAATCTGGCCAAAATACTCTCCTTTACAGGGAGTCAGAGGAAGGGTTTGGGAGGGTCAGGGTAATGGGGCTGAAAAATGAAAATATACATATAGCACCTCTCAACCTAAATAAGGGTATATTGCCTTATTATCGGCAAAGAGTATGATCTAGTCTGGAAATTAATATGTGTAGCTTCATGTTAATCTGGGTCTCATTTTACTGAGATAAAGGCCCTGGAGTGGAACTATGCACCACCATCTTACTTGGTTTTTTCCCACTTCATAGCCATGGATAGAGATTGTACTCATTGAAAATTAACCAGCTACCTTGCCAAGGTGGATCATTCTTCAGGGTGGTGAGAGAGTGGGGATGGCGCCATATGAATTCATTCCATTGCTGAGAAAACTACTTGTAGTGCATGTTTCGACTGATAATACTAAGGTCAGCACCATCTCCTTTGTTAATAAGGGTTGAATCATAGAAGGGAATTTATTCCTTTTAAATACACATTTTCTCATTGTATAAATCTTAATTATGTTGAATTGGTTCATGGTGCTTTTCAGATCTACTTTTCTGTATATTCATTCTACTAATTTTTGAGAGTTTGATATTGAACCTCCAACCAAAAATCTTAATTTACCTATATAAAAACTAATTGTAACATATACTAGTTCAGTTCAGTTCAGTCACTCAGTCATGTCTGACTCTTTGCGACCCCATGGACTGCAGCGTGCCAGGCTTCCCTGTCCATCACCAACTCCTGGAGCTTAGTGAAACTCATGTCCATCAAGTCTGTGATGCCATCCAGCCATCTCATTCCCTGTTGTCCCCTTCTCCTCCCACCTTCAATCTTTATTAGCATCAGGGTCTTTTCCATTGAGTCAGTTCTTCAATATATACTGATTTTATATATGTATTAACTTATGTAATATATGCAATATATGTGTAACTTTATATTTACATGTAAACATATGTAACTTTGTTCTGTATTTTCCAAGCCTCCTATAAATGTGTTATCATACTTTCATAATTTAAAAAAATAAAAACAAAAGAGAAAAAGAGGAAAGAAAAATAAATAAATAAATACACATTTTCTCCATGGAAACATCACCTGCTAAAAACATGCAGCGTTATCTGACTGCATGGTAAGGTGCTCATTAGTTCTGTCATTTATTTTATTTTCTAAGAAGTGGTCAATGTCTTAAAGTCTCACATTCCAAAAATATATCTGAAACCTCCATAAACTAAGTGTTATTATGTTCACATGTAGAAAAAAAAGCCTTGATAAACGCTGGTTCCAGCCACACTGAGCTCCCTGATTTTCTCTGCACATAGGTCATGCTCTTAAACATTGCTTAACCTGCCTGGTAATTCCTATACTATTGCCACCTGATTAAGATCCTCACGCACCACCTCAAACATCATAATTCTATAAGTCAAAAGTTATTTTTTCTTACTTTCTACTACTATTTTATTTCTTACAGTACTGAAGGATACAAATACAAGCACAGATGGAGAGTTGGATTTACACAGTGTTGTGGTTTTCACAAGTGAGTAAGATAAAGGGGGAAAGGGTCTAGGGAAACAAGAGGGTATATATGAGATTGATTAAATTGACTGATCATGGAATTTAAACTGTTAGTTTGAGGAGAGAGTGGTGGATAGTGAAAGAATTGTGGGACCAGTGAGTTGCAGCTCTGGGTAGAGTTAATACATTATTGGAAATGTGGTACAGAAAGAGTGAGCCCAAGCTGGTGGCCAGAGGGTACATGCAAATGAGATAATCGAGATTACTACTGCCTCCACCACTCCAAAATGTTGCAGATCGCCTGCCTGCCACAACCATTGCATTACCTAGTTGGACACTGGAAAGACTTTGAATTTGCAACTCCTGCAATAAGTTGAAACACTGATATCAACAAAATAATCACAAAACAGAAGATCACTGAACTTGTGTAATGATAAAAGGAATGGGACAAAATGAATACCAGTGTTAGGCAGCTCATCAGTGATTACTTGAAATGAATTCTTGTTTTCTAATGATCAAATATAAGCCATTAATTCTTACCAAGGAGGTAATCCTGCTGACTAAACTATAAATATCTGTTTTCCCTCAGTAAATAAGCTAGAGTTGAAAATGACATAGGTATTATAAAATAGAATGATTGTATTTCTGATTATTACAAAGCTAATGTATTACAATATGGTTATATTCTAAACATTATAGCATGTCTAATTTACTATTAATGCAATGAAAATAAACTATAATTGATACTACTTTGTCATTCAAGTTATGCACAATTTTTTAAAATAAGCAGATTATCAAATTGTAGAGGTTAAAAAATAATATTTTCAGGTTATATATGTGTTGTTTTATGCATATTTGCTACAAAAATAACTGTATCAGGGACTCCCACTTATAAACCAAAATAGGAGGAAAAAAATAACTAACTGCATAACACTCTAGCCTACACAGGCCAGAAGAGGCCATTGCTGCAGTCTTAAGACCCTGCTGCACAATTGGGATCTTTTCTGAAGTCAGTTAATTCTCTAAGATTCAGGATCTCATTTTTCCTACAAGAAACTATCCGCTATCCTAGAAATTACGACCTGGGCAACCAACTTGTTTACAGTTAACTTTTCAAAGATCAATAGTTAAGCTGGAATTGAATGATGAGAAATGTTCAGTCCTTGAAAATCTCTTGGTTACCATGGTGGGGAGTAGGTTAGGTGGGTGGAAAGTGATAAAAGCTACTTCTTAGTGTCTTAGGTAGACTAGGGCAATTACTTTTGTTTCTAAAAGCATAAATTTCCTTGCAGTATGACATAAAGCAAGTCCCATGGTACATGGTCAATGAATATTTGTTGACTGAAATATAAAACTTAATATATGCTACATAGGTACTTTTTGGTCAGGATTATTTAAAGGCCATTAAAATCAGGTGAAATTATTGCATACTTATATTTACTTCTTATTCTCTTTAATTTGGAACATTTCAAATATATTCAAAAATTTAAAAAGACAATGAACCCACATGTACTCATTGTATAGATCCAAAGATTAGCCCCATACTACATTTATTTCAAATATCTCCAATTCCCCTCAATTCTTCTGGTGATGTTATTCTACAAGAGTAATAATGTGTTGATTAGCAGGGCAAATGTCATGCCTCAGAACTGAATAAAGGCACTAAGGAACCGTTCACAAAGAGTTTGTGAGGTATTCAGATTTTGAGGACTTCACTTATTTCGGTGATTATTAAAGACCAAAAATAGTTGGATTATCTTCCTGTTTAACAAGGAGTTTCTTAATTCTGTTTACTTAACCAGAGAGGTAAATAGCCATAGTGGTTTTGAACTTATCACTGATTCTCTGAACATGGCCACTGTCATCCCAAAACACATAGGTTTCTACAGATATTCAATTATATTTAATCACTCTTTTCAATATCTTGAATTCATTCAGGATTACATGAATACATCTATCTTCATCCATAGCTTAAGTCACCCCCTTTCCAAGTGGTTGAGAAAGTGACGTGTGGGATTTTCTCAAATAAGATTACTCTCATCATTTTTATTCTACTTGGTGCCTCCACTGAAAAGCTTTGAGTAGAAAGGGGAGTAGACAGTAATTCTTCGATTGGCATGGCTCTCAAAATATGACTCACTTCTCCACCATCCCTCTGTTACTAACCCACTGACATGCTGAAAAATTCAAGTAATCACTATTGAGATTAGCCAAAGAAAAACACAAAAGTGAGTGATTGGCTACTGAAAGGTCACAAACTGTAAACTTTTCTTGCTATGAGTTAAATGGCTGGAGAATGTTACTAAATGTTTCATATCTGCATTTTCTAACCACACTGAAATCAGTAGAGTAACTTTTAATGAGGTTGATAAAGCATAGGAAAATAATCCATAATTACTTTAAAGTAGTATCAAATTTGAGATTTTAGGTGATATAGATATTGCCAAATGCAGAGCCTTTTTCACTATAAATGTCACTCTCTTGGCAACGGCATAACATCACCTACATAGACTGAATTTGGAGTCTATGATCCAAATTGACTGGAGTCAGTGATCACTACTAGACCTGAAAAATATGTTTATTATTATACCCAAATTCTAGCTACTTCACTTATGCCATTCTGGAAGAGATGAAGCACAAATAAGCAGATTATAAAAACAACAACAAAAAACAATGAGGAGGTTATGTCAAAGAGACAGATGCACCAACTGAAAGAGCTTCCAAAGGTCAAAGGTGGATGAATTTGACCCAGAAAACACAGTAGCACTGAATTATTACCCTATGTATAATATAAATGTCCATGAATCCATGGTGATATAATAAATGATTGAATAAATAGATGGGAGAAAAAACAAATATCCCATGCAGAAGAAATCTAAATAATTTTATATAGATATGGGCTTCCCTGGTTTCTCAGATGGTAAACAATCTGCCTGCAGTGCAGGAGACCTGTGTTCAGTCAGTGGATCAGGAAGATCCCCTGGAGAAGGGAATGGCTACTCACTCCAGTATTCTTACTTGGAAAATTCCATGGACAGAGGAGCCTGGTAGGCTACAGTTCATGGGGTTGCAAAGAGTCAGAAATGACTTAGCAACTAACACTTTCACTTATGTACATAGTTTGCTCTTAATGAAATGGAGCGTAACTACCATTTCGTATGTATGGACTATTGAAAAACTACTTCCTTCCAAAGAGGATAGTTTGCGAAAGGAGGGAAAAAATAACTTCAGAGTGGAGAAAGACAAACACTACCTTGAGCCAGATGATCAAGGTCAATATGAACAGTGATAAAACATGCTGATACTCCCTACCCTTGACATGATATGATGAGAATGCATTTTACCTCTGTGTTCTTCCTCCTCAAAACACATTACCCCAGTATAAGCATGAAAAATTACCAGGTTGAGATTTGAGAGACATTCTACAAAATGTTTGAATAGTACTATTTAAACTGTCAATGCCGTTAGAAACAAGAAGAGTGTGAGAAACCCCTACAGCCAAAAGGAACTTAAGGAGACATGACAATTAAATGTAAGGTGGTCTCCCAGATGGAATCCTGGGACAGAAAAAGGGCATTAAGCAGAATCTGAGGAAATCTGAATAAAATATGGACTTTAGTTAATGATGATTGGCTCATTGGTTATAACAAGTGTACCACAGTCATGGAAAATGTTAATACTAGGGGAAATGGGTGTAGGGCATACAGAAACTTTCTGGAGTATCTCTGAAATAATTCTGTAAGTCTAAAACTGATCTAAAAATTTAAAAGAATATTTAAAAGCCAGTTGGGAGCTTTTATTGCAGCACTTTTTATAGGGACAAAAAATATATGCACATCAATAGCAAAATGATAGACTAAATTGTGATATCATAGACTATTGAACAACACAGAACAGTATATACTTAAAAGGATGAGTGAACTCTCTATCCGTTGACTTGGAAGTCTTTCCAATATATATATTTAATATGGAAAGAAAATGCAGGGAAATATGTAACTCTTTGTTTTAGTTTGTTAAACAGTGAGGAGAAAATCCCCATGTAGATATACTTGTGCAATTAAAACAATCAGGAGAAGGTATGTAGGATACGGGCTTCCCAGGTGGTGCTAGTGGTAAAGAACCCTCCTGCCAATGCAGGAGAAGTAAGAGACGTGGGTTCGATCCCTGGATTGGAAAGATCCTCAGGAGGAGGGCATGGCAACTCACTGCAGTATTCTCGCAGTGTTCTGGAGAATCCCATGGACAGAGGAACCTGGCAGGTTATAGTCCACAGGGTCGCAAAGAGCCAGACACAAGTGAAATGACTTAGCACGCATGCATGCAAGGATACACACTAGACTGTTTGCTTATCAGATAGGGGAAAGCGAAAGATGAGTACATGAGTGTTATGTTTTTTTTAAGGAAGAGAGGAAGAGAGGAAAGAGAGCCAGATTGGGGAAATAAGCAGAGCAGGGGAGGTAAGCAGTAATTAATTCAGTAATTCATTATAAATATAGCACCTGTATGTAGTTGGCTGATGCTCTGCAAATAAAATATTTAATTTGTGAAAACAAAACAGAGCAAGTGGAATTTGAGAAGGAAAAATGATCTATTTTAGATTGGCAGGATTTAATGAGGGTGGGGAATGAAGAAGGTATAAACAGGGAGAGAGCAGCAGCACCCTAAAGAACAAAGTGTCAGACAGTGAAGCCAAATTACACCCACTTCTCAGTTCTGCCAAGAGCTGTCCAAGGAGTGAAAATGCTGCTCATTACTAAGGGTGTGATCAGAATGATTGCTACTTTTGCCACTATTCTGGCACTTTTGCCTACCGCAAAGAGACGAAACTTGTTTCCCCAATACTTCCTCCCAACACACATACAAAAGTGATTCTTAAGGCATCAAAAAAGCTCTCTATTTATATACCACCTGTTCTCCTGCCCTTTTGAACAATGAGGCCACACCAGGAATTTCCAAGTGCTTTTGATGAAGAGGTGACATAGCTTTGGCCTCAGACAAAGTCCACAGGAAACAAAAATGAAGGGTCTGCATTTCCCGGAAGGTAAAATCAAACAACAGAGTACAGATCCCTGGTGAGCAAGATCAGACTTATCAAATGGCAGTTTTGAAAATGTGTTTAAAGTCACCTCAGCTACCTACTTCAACACTTAATGCAGTCTCTATCTGAGGTTTGAGATCTTAGACCCTGACAAGGGGAGATGGAGAGGGGAGGAAGGATATATTGTGGAATTCCTGAGCAAAAAACTGATTTCCTGTCACTATGAGCTTCTTGCAAACAGGAACTGTATCTGTGGTATCTTCCCAGTATAGTATATAGGAAGACAGGAGGACCATATGTTTATAGGGTCCCACATTGAATACTTAGATACAATAGACTCAAATTCACATTGCAAATTCCACAAAGAATTTCGCCAGAAGCTCACCTGTTAAAAGATCTCCCAGAAGCATTTGAAGCAATTTTCCTTCAATAAGAAAGGTGAGACCCTGACCTAATGATACTTTTGGTGATTTTCATGGCCAGATATCAAGATAATCGAGCCAAGTAGCTCTGTACAAAAACATTTGTTAATACAACCATTAGGGTTACGGCCTGATAAACCCATTGTTGTTGCTGTTGGTTAGTCACTCAGTCGTGTCCTATTCTTTGTGACCCCATGGACTATAGCCCTCCAGGCTCCTCTGTTCATGGGATCTCCCATGCAGGAATAATGAAGTGGGTTGCCATTTCCTTCTCCAGGGGATCTTCCCTACCCAGGGGTCGAACCTGCGTCTCTGTGTTTCCTGCACTGGCAGATAGGTTCTTTACCACTGAGCCACCTGGGAAACTCAAGTTGAAAATACCTGAAATCAAAATACATTTAATACACCTAACCCACTGAGCATCATAGTTTAGCCTAGTCTACCTTAAATGTGCTCAGAACACTTTCATTTCACATTGGGCAAAGTGATCTAATACAAAGCCTATTTTATAATAAAGTACTGAATATTTCATGTAATTTATCAAAAGTGAAAACAGAATAGTTATACAGGTACAGAATGATTTTAAGTATACCATTTGTTTACCCCATGATCACATGGCTGACAGAGAGCTGCAGCTTACTGCCTGTTACTACCCAGCATCATGAAATATTATCATGCCACATATTGCTAACATGAAAAAGATTCAAAATTTAAAGTGTGGTTTATGTTGAATATGTGTCACTTTTGCACCATCATAAAATTGAAAAATTATAAGTCCAACCATCCATCATAAGTCAGAGATGGTTTATATAAGACCCTGGGGAAGGAGTGGAGATGGGGAATAAATGAATCACAAAACTTTATGAATTGAATGAGTACACACAGTAAATGGGAATCTTGCTTTATGAAAATGTGATAAGAACTTGCTATGTTGTTTTAATAAATAATTAGAAAGAAATTTCTAGAAGCTCCACATGCACTGCAGCCTGTCAAGAATATACCCACTGTGTGACATAAGGCACCCTTACACACTCCAGTCCTAAACAAGACTCTCACCTGTGACGCTGAGCAATGTTTTCACATAGCACTCACCTTAAAACGCAAGTGTAGAATCCACTGTCTTGTGCTTCAACTGAGTGAAACCATATTGAATCTTCCTCTTTGCTCATCCTGACCTCTGAAAAGATGATGGGCTCTTCCAAATCACCTTTGTTTTTGTACCACATCAGCCTGAGCCCAGTGCTTTGGGCCATGCTATAGTTGGTACGAATGTAACTGTAGAAAAGGGCACATTTCACTCGGACTGGCTCGCCTGCCAAAGCCATGTATGTCTTGAGATCCACTGACCAGTCGATGCAGCCATCCACTGAAAGAAAACCAAATTGGGCATGAGATGCAATGCACATTGTTGATAAAGATGAGAGCAACAAGCAATCATTGCCAACATATACTGAGGACTCACGATGAGCTAGACACTGAGTCACGAGCTTCACATAGATTATCTCATTCAATCTTCCCAGTGATCTTATGACAGGAGTCCCCAAATCCCCATGCCATGGACCTGTACCACTCTACGGGTCCATGACCTGTTAGGAACTGGGCTGTACAGCAGGAGGTGAGTGGCGGGTGAGTGGGTGGAGTTTCATCTGCATTTACAGCCATTTCTTATCACTCTCATCCCCTAAGTCTGTGGAAAAATTGTTTTCCATGAGACCAGTTCCTGGTGCCAAAAACATTGGGGACTACTGTCCTATGAGATTTATCTTATCCTTGGACCTGGGCAAGCAGGGTTCCTGTTCTATCCCTGTGCCTTTGGAGTATTTCCAGTCCTCTACAGTAATCTGCTTGGAGTTAACTAGATCCTCCAAGGAGCTCCAGCACTCATACCTATGGGGTATTCCTGGGGTCCCCACAACTAGGTACCAATTTCAGTAGGGTGGCTGGCCAAGTGCATCATTACTTCCAGCCAAACGGCATCCACTTAACAGGATTTTGTGAGATTGGATGGCTGGAATGACCCTGACATGCTGATTTTTGGTGACTCAAATTGTTTATATAGACAGGAGACCCACAAAACCGAGACTTTTTTAGGACCCCTGTATAGTCTAGGAGAAGCCCTGAAATTGAGGTTTCTATTATTCTTATTTTATAGACGAGAAAATAAATGAGACTCAGGAAAGTTTAGTGACTTTGCCTATGGATACAGAGCTGATAAATGGTGGAAAACCAGTCTGTGATTCCAGAGACTGTTTTTTTAACTCCTATCCTGTACTGCCCCTGTCTATAATTGTGACCGGAACCACTGTTTTATTTATTAGCCTTTGAGAAAGTAGATGCCAGAGCTGGAAGCAGTGGGTACCTAAAGTGATTATTTGCCACTGTCTACATGCCAATTTTCCATGGTATGACCTATTAATAGCAGATATTTAATCACAGCTCAATTTCTTTTTATACCCTTAGGCCTCCCTTGCTGCTCAGCTGGTGTGCACTCATGGGAATATATTATATTAATGTCAAGTTTAATCAAATAATATTAGGTGGGTAAATCTACCATTAAAGAAAGACATATACAGTGAATTCTCTCTTTTCCAGAAAGGTTGAAAATGAGACACTGTGGCTAATTTTATATGCTAGTCAATACAATTAGCATAGCTATTCTACTTCCAATTGCTGATTTTCAAAGAATTTCATCAAATTATGCTACATCCCTCTGTGTAACTTGATTACCCTTTATAAAATAATCTTTTCATAAACTGTATAAACACTGTCATTTTAAAATTATGTTTCGCTTATCATTTTGTGAACTCATCTGCTTCCTTTTTTTAGATGTTGAGAATTCTATAGCCAATGTGTTTATCTTTTAACCTCAGTTGACAGGGAAAGCTCAGAGCTACATGCAATGCTCAAGTGTAATAAACTATCCTACCTCAGGATTTTGCTTTCTCTACAGAAGGGCTTCTTGACCTGAGGTTCAAGGACACCCAGAGGCAGATTGCCTGGATAGATTTCAAGGTGGTGCTTATTTGCATAGCTATACTTTTCTGGGGCAAGTTTCCATAGCTTCTACAACTCTTTATCAGATCTTCAAAGTTGTCTGTAACCCACGAAAGTTTTTGAATTCTTTGACTTCTGACCTCTCTTTGTGACTTCATTTTTCACTGCCTTGCTGGATATGGGCATTTATTATAAGTTGCCTCAAATCCTCTTGTAGTATGTCAAGTATTCACTAGAAATAAATCAATAATCAAATCACTCACCCTAAATTTATAATGAAGGGCATTTGAACTTTGAGGACTCACAGGGCACCAGATTCATCATTATGAATTTTGATGACCATTCACTGCCGAAGTCAAGAAGGTACAACCGAATTGGACTAAGAACATATTGATCTCTAGCTATCTCTTGGGGGGGCTTTTTATTCACTTCCAGGTATCAGTTGTTTACCTGTCACTTGTCATTCTCATAACTGTCAAGAACAGGGAGGGGGGAAATCTCCATTACTTAAACTTTGGGGTCATTGTAGATTACTGGTGAAACATCACTGCATTGAATGCAGTTTTGATGTTTATTGTACTGTCATCTTTGAATGAATTTTATATTTTCCCTACTATAGATTATTTGTGATATTGCTCCCATGCATTAACACAACTGTGAGGAAACGATACGCTTTTTTTTTAGAAAATGTATTTTTTTCTCATGATATGCTAAGTCACTTTAGTCATATCCAACTCTTTGCGACCCTATGAACTGTTGCTCCCCAGGCTCCTCCATCCATGGAATTCTCCAGGTGGAATATTGGAGTGGATTACCATTATCTCATCCAGGGATCTTCCTGAACCAGATTGCACCTACATTTCCTGCATTTCCTGCATTGCAGGCGGATTCTTTCCCACTGAGCCACTGGGGAGACCATAGCTTTATTTTAAAAGTTGGTTAATAGAAGAAACAAAGAAAATATGAGGATTTGTTAAAAAGTCCTTCACATTCCAGTTTTTGTTTTTTCTAATCCTAAAGGTGCATAGCAAATGCCTTTGAATTAACAAATGTGTCTTGGAAGAGTAGTTTTAAACCTCGATAATTACCTACTTGATAGAAAAAAAAATCTGGAATGTTTTTTTTCATTTGCGCCCTAAATCCCTGTAGTTACTTTCTCTAAACAATCCATTGCATAATCTACACCTGTACAATGCTAACAGCCTGGTTTGTCCCATTACTGACAGGACATGGTTTGTATAAAAATTAATCAAAATATCTGCTCTTGGGACATGACAGTCAGGCTCAAAGGAGGGTGAAGACATTTAACTGCCATTACAATCAGCTTTGTCATACAGACTTTGAGAGGATACTGAGATTTCATTTCCTCTTAAGTCCTAGCTGTGTAAAATGGATTTGATTTAATAGTTTATGGTTCCTTTTCTTCTGTTCCCTTGCTTTAGGTAGCAGAGAGGGAATCTTTAGTTATAAAGTTGTCAACAGGCAGAGAACATATATCCAATAATAAGGACAATTTCCAAAGGTTATCCCCTTATTCTTTTCCTTTAGTACAATCATCCCTCAATATCTGCAGGGGACTGATTTCATGACCCCCAAGGATATCAACACCTCTGAATGCTCAAGTCTCTTATATAAAATGATACAGTAGTTTCTTATAATCTACATATACCTTCCTATATGCTTCCTATATGCTTGCTTATAATAGCCAATACAAAGTAAATGTGATATAGATGTAAATGCAACATAATTGCCAGTGTGCAGAAAATTCAAGTTCTGCCTTTTTGGAACTTTTTGGAATTTTTCAAAAATATTTTCCACCCATGGTTGGTTGAATCCCAGGAGGTAGAACCTGAGAATATGGGCAGGGGCCGACACAACTGTATTCACCACACAAGTTAGAATATAATGTATCTCTAAACACCTGAGGCAATTTTCCAAAAAAAAAAAAAATGGATTAGACAAACAACAAGATACCAGGGATACATGAAGGCTCATCTGACACCAAATATTTTTCCACACTGAACTTTCATCAGCAGAAATCCATGCCCATGAGTAAAGACCTTATAACCTTATATCTAGAGAGTACAGAACCACTATCGGATTCCAGCAAGGTGGTATGATTCATGGTTAATGGATTGCTATTCCTAGGAAAACCAACAGAGACAGGGGGCAAGGGGGGATAAAATACGATGCAGAGCATTTCTCTTTAAATTTGGGACTGGTGAAACAACTAAGAAGGCCTACTGAAGTAAGAGGTCTGGAAGCTCGGGTGGCAAGGGAACATGATGGGGTTGATACCTTGAGGGTGAGAGAGAAGGTTAACAAAAAAGCATGAAAGGGTCACAAAAAAGGGCAGGAACAGAAGAAAGATCACATGAAACTTAATTTTCCAAGAGCCATTCCAGGGATTAAAGATGGTACTATCAGAAGTCACCAGTATAAGTCACATGTTTGTCATGAGATGGAGATTGTAATACACGCCATGCAGTCAGAGCCCTTTGCACGTTGACACTCCATATGTATTTGGCAAACTGGTGAATGAATAGATCTGTGATGCAGCTGACAAGGGAGCACGCTATGGCCAGGTTAGGGACACAGCAGAACTCAGGAGCCCATAGAGAAAGCCCACCTGCAAGTTGGACCTTATCGGCAAGGCCTCTCATTCACAGGGGGATCCAGCCCTATTCTATTCACAACTCCAGTCATATCTATGTAGGTTTGCCCCCAAAAGCCTCTGAAGAATGGTGGTTTCTGGACAGACTGGCTTCTCCCAAAGATGGCTTGATAACTGTGTTCCACTAGCCACAAGTGTAAAGAACCTGGTGGGCTACAGTCTGTGGCATTCAAAGAGTCGGACATGACTGAGTGATTAACAGTTTCACTTTTCTTTTCAAGAGGGAAAACAATCCCCCTCCAAAAAAAAGAGAGAGAGAGTGAGAAAAGCAGCAACATTCTGCAGTTGGACTGAAGCTTGCTACAGAGCAAATCCACCAAAGACATCAGGAAGGCCTGACTGTCTTCTGCTTCACGGTCCCTTGGTATGGCTATAAATATTTCCATCATTCCACTGAAAAATACCTATTTCTAAATTAGCCATTCCCTGTTCACGCTTGACACATAAGAATAGCAATTCAAGTATTTATTTATTTTAAATATATATTTATTTATTTTAATTGGAGGCTAATTACAATATTATATTGGTTTTGTCATACATCTACATGAATCTGCCACAGGTATACATGTGTTCCCCATCCTGAACCCCCCTCCCTCCTCCCTCCCTGTACCATCCCTCTGGGTCATCTCAGTGCACCAGCCCCAAGCATCTAGTATCATGCAAAGAACCTGGACTGGCAATTCATTTCATATATGATATTATACATGTTTCAATGCCATTCTCCCAAATCATCCCACCCTCGCCCTCTCCCACAGAGTCCAAAAGACTGTTCTATACATCTGTGTCTCTTTTGCTGTCTCGCATACAGGGTTATCATTACCATCTTTCTAAATTCCATATATATGCATTAGTATACTGTATTGGTGTTTTTCTTTCTGGCTTACTTCACTCTGTATAATAGGCTCCAGTTTCATCCACCTCATTAGAACTGATTCAAATGTATTCTGTTTAATGGCTGAATAATACTCCATTGTGTATATGTATCACAGCTTTCTTTTCTTTTTTTTTTTTTTATCTTATCTTTATTTTATTTATTTTTTTTTATTTTTTTTTTATTTTTTATTTTTTATTTATTTATTTTTTTTTTAAATTTTAAAATCTTAAATTCTTACATGCGTTCCCAAACATGAACCCCCCTCCCACCTCCCTCCCCACAACATCTCTCTGGGTCATCCCCATGCACCTGCCCCAAGCAAGCTGCACCCTACGTCAGACATGGACTGGCGATTCAATTCTTACATGACAGTATACATGTTAGAATTCCCATTCTCCCAAATCGTCCCACCCTCTCCCTCTCCCTCTGAGTCCAAAAGTCCGTTATACACATCTGTGTCTTTTTTCCTGTCTTGCATACAGGGTCGTCATTGCCATCTTCCTAAATTCCATATATATGTGTTAGTATACTGTATTGGTGTTTTTCTTTCTGGCTTACTTCACTCTGTATAATTGGCTCCAGTTTCATCCATCTCATCAGAACTGATTCAAATGAATTCTTTTTAACGGCTTTCTTATCCATTCATCTGCTGATGGACATCTAGGTTGCTTCCATGTCCTATTATAAACAATGCTGTGATGAACATTGGGGTACACGTGTCTCTTTCAATTCTGGTTTCCTCAGTGTGTATGCCCAGCAGTGGGATTGCTGGGTCATAAGGCAGTTCTATTTCCAGTTGTTTAAGGAATCTCCACACTGTTCTCCATAGTGGCTGTACTAGTTTGCATTCCCACCCACAGTGTAAGAGGGTTCCCTTTTCTCCACGCGCTCTCCAGCATTTATTGCTTGTAGACTTTTGGATCGCAGCCATTCTGACTGGCGTGAAATGGTAGTTTTGATTTGCATTTCTCTGATAATGAGTGATGTTGAGCATCTTTTCATGTCTTTGGAGAAATATCTATTTAGTTCTTTGGCCCACTTTTTGATTGGGTCATTTATTTTTCTGGAATTGAGCTGCAGGAGTTGCTTGTATATTTTTGAGATTAGTTGTTTTTCAGTTGCTTCATTTGCTATTATTTTCTCCCATTCTGAAGGAGGTCTTTTCACCTTGCTTATAGTTTCCTTTGTTGTGCAGAAGCTTTTAAGTTTAATTAGGTCCCATTTGTTTATTTTTGCTTTTATTTCCAATATTCTGGGAGATGGGTCATAGAGGATCCTGCTGTGATTTATGTTAGAGAGTGTTTTGCCTATGTTCTCCTCTAGGAGTTTTATAGTGTCTGGTCTAGATCTTTAATCCATTTTGAGTTTATTTTTGTGAATGGTGTTAGAAAGTGTTCTAGTTTCATTCTTTACAGGTGGTTGACCAGTTTTCCCAGCACCACTTGTTAAAGAGATTGTCTTTAATCCATTGTATATTCTTGCCTCCTTTGTCAAAGATAAGGTGTCCATAGGTGCATGGATTTATCTCTGGGCTTTCTATTTTGTTCCATTGATCTGTATTTCTGTCTTTGTGCCAGTACCATACTGTCTTGATGACTGTGGCTTTGTAGTAGAGCCTGAAGTCAGGCAGGCTGATTACTCCAGTTCCATTCTTCTTTCTCAAGATTGCTTTGGTTAGTCAAGGTTTTTTGTATTTCCATACAAATTGTGAAATTATTTGTTCTAGTTCTGTGAAAAATACCATTGGTAGCTTGATAGGGATTGCATTGAAAAAGAACAATTGTATTTATTTAGATTCTTATTTCAGCTTACTTGATTTAGGTTTCTATAAAACTCCCAAAATTATTACTCTTAGTTTGGTCATGTTGGTAGAAATGTTTAAATATCTGAGCAACACAAAACACTTCAATGGAGCAAAGAAAGTCACTTCTTTAAAACCCAGTTCTTGATTTTAATTGCTTTCATTTCAGACTGCAAAACAAGCATGTGCTTAAGGAGTTTGAAATGAAAATTCAAAAAAAAAAGGAGCACATTTAACATATAAAGGGACATGTTAGTGTTCATGCAATTTATTTTGCCAACAGGAGATTCCTAGGGGTGAAAACTAATGCAGTATCCTGGAAAGTGCCCTGGGTGACCAAAGCAAACCTATTTAGCCTGCTTATAGATAAGCCTTGGATTCCTTATCAATACATCTGGAAAAACAAATCCCGTCACACCTACCTGCTGTGGAAACAGAGTCATGAGAAAAGCATTTAATCCCTCAAAGAGGATAAAATGTTATTATCAGCAACAACAATTATATTATTTCAGAAAAAAAGAATATTGCCTGGAGTAAAATTACTGACTCTATGGCTATGTATATTACAATTTTGATTGGGGAATAGGGTATATAGCCATACATAGAAATGCCAGTTTTGGATATCTGCCCCAAATTGGAAATCTCTTTAGGTAAAATTAGCATATGAAAATAGGCAAGCTCCAGATATCTTGATTATATTCATTACAACCTAAGTCCTTTGCCTGGGATGTACATCTGGTATTAGTTTATTATGTGCTTTTTTATTAATAAATTGATTTTTAAGCCAGATATTTTTTGCTAACTATGTCAGCTATATGCCATTAATTTTTATGGCCAGCTCTCATTTGTGAATCAACAGGGCAACTGTTGGGGGAAATCCATCAAATTACCACTAGAGGGCGGCCTGTGCAAGTTTTTGTATATTATAATAACATCAGCTGAGCGCAGAAGAATTGATGCTTTTGAACTGCGGTGTTGGAGAAGACTCTTAAGAGACCCTTGGACTGCAAGGAGATCCAACCAGTCCATTCTAAAGGAGATCAGCCCTGGGTGTTCTTTGGAAGGAATGATGCTAAAGCTGAAACTCCAGTACTTTGGCCACCTCATGGGAAGAGTTGACTCGTTGGAAGAGACTCTGATGCTGGGAGGGATTGAGGGCAGGAGAAGAAGGGGATGACAGAGGATGAGATGGCTGGATGGCATCACTGACTCGATGGACCTGAGTTTGAGTGAACTCCAGGAGTTGGTGATGGACAGGGAGGCCTGGCGTGCTGCGATTCATGGGGTCACAGAGTCAGACACGACTGAGTGACTGAACTGAACTGAACCAGTGTAATAACTTATCTACTACTGTGGGCAAGAATTCCTTAGAAGTAACAGAGTAGCCATCATAGTCAATAAAAGAGTCTGAAATGCAGTACTTGGATGCAGTCTCAAAAACGACAGAATGATCTCTGTTCATTTCCAAGGCAAACCACGCAGCATCACAATAATTAGTCTCTGCCCCGACCAGTAACGCTGAAGAAGCTGAAGTTGAACGGTTCTATGAAGACCTACAAGACCTTCTAAAACCCCAAAAATGATGTCCTTTTCATTATAGGGGACTGAAATGCAAAAGAAGGAAGTCAAGAAACACCTGGAGTAACAGGCAAATCTGGCCTTGGCAAAATGAGGCAGGGCAAAGGCTAATAGAGTTTTGCCAAGAGAACGCACTGATCATAGCAAACACCCTCTTCCAACAACATAAGAGAAGATTCTACATATGGACATCAGCAGTTGGGCAATACCAAAATCAGACTGATTATATTCTTTGCAGCCAAAGATGGAGAAGCTCTATACAGTCAGCAAAAACAAGACCAGAACTGACTGTGGCTCAGATCATGAACTCACTGCCAAATTCAGACTTGAATTGAAGAAACTGGGGAAAACCACTAGACGATTCAGGTATGACCTATATCAAACCCTTTACGATTATACAGTGGAAGTGAGAAATAGATTCAAGGGATTAGATCTGATAGAGTGCCTGAAGAA
Organism: Capra hircus; assembly: GCF_001704415.2. Taxonomy (NCBI): domain Eukaryota; kingdom Metazoa; phylum Chordata; class Mammalia; order Artiodactyla; family Bovidae; genus Capra; species Capra hircus. The sequence goes on along the minus strand of NW_017189517.1, from coordinate 38,988,595 downwards.
TTATGGACAGAGGTTCCTGACATTGTTCAGGAGACAGGGGTCAAGACCATCCCCAAGAAAAAGAAATGCAAAAAAGCAAAATGGCTGCATGATGAGGCCTTACAAATAGCTGTGAAAAGAAGAGAAGCAAAAAGCAAAGGAGCAAAGGAAAGTTATACCCATTTGAATGCAGAGTTCCAAAGAATAGCAAGGAGGATAAGAAAGCCTCCCTCAGTGATCAGTGCAAAGAAATTGCAGAAAATATTAGAATGGGAAAGACTAGAAATCTCTTCATGAAAATTAGAGATACCAAAGGGACATTTCATGCAAAGATGGACTTGATAAAGGACAGAAATGGTATGGACCTAACAGAAACAGAAGATATTAAGAAGAGGTGGCAAGAATACACAAAAGCACTATACAAAAAAGATCTTCACGACTCAGATAATCATGATGGTCTGATCCCTCACCTAGATCCAGGCATTCTGGAATGTGAAGTCAAGTGGACCTTAGGAAGCATCACTACGAACAAAGCTAGTGCAGGTGATGGGATTCCAGTTGAGCTATGTCAAATCCTGGAAGATGATGCTGTGAAAGTGCTGCACTCGATATGCCAGTAAATTTGGAAAACTCAGCAGTGGCAACAGGACTGGAAAAGGTCAGTTTTCATTCCAATCCAAAGAAAGGCAATGCCAAAGAATGCTCAAACTACCACACAATTGCACTCATCTTACACACTAGCAAAGTAATGCTCAAAATTCTCCACATCAGGCTCCAACAGCATATGAGCTTCCAGATGTTCAAGCTGGTTTTAGAAAAGGCAGAGGACCCAGAGTTCAAATTGCCAGCATCCACTGGGTTATCAAAAAAGCGAGAGAGTTCCAGAAAAATATCTATTTCTGCTTTATTGACTATGCCAAAGCCTTTGACTGTGTGGATCACAATAAACTGTGGAAAACTCTGAAAGAGATGGGAATCCCAGACCACCTGACCTGCCTCTTGAGAAATCTGCATGCAGGTCAGGAAGCAACAGTTAGAACCGGACATGGAGCAACAGGCTTGTTCCAAATAGGAAAAGGAGTACATCAAGGCTGTATATTGTCACAGCCTTATTTAACTTTTATGTAGAGTACATCATGAGAAACGCTGGGCTGGAGGAAGCACAAGCTGGAATCAAGATTGCCGGGAGAAACATCAGTAACCTCAGATATGCATATAATACCACTATTAGGGCAGAAAGCAAAGAAGAACTAAAGACCCTCTTGATGAAAGTGAAAGAGGAAAGTGAAAAAGTTGGCTTAAAGCTCAACATTCAGAAAACTAATATCATGGCATCTGGTCCCATAATTTCATGGCAAATAGATGGGGAAACAGTGGAAACAGTGACAGACTTTATTTGACGGGGGGGGGGGGGGGCGGCTCCAAAATCACTGCAGATGGTGACTGAAGCCATGAAATTAAAAGACGCTTACTCCTTGGAAGAAAAGTTACAAGCAACCTCAAAGGCATATTAAAAAGCAAAGACATTACTTTGCCAACAAAGGTCTGTCTAGTCAAGGCTATGGTTTTTCCAGTATGGATGTGAGAGTTGGACTATAAAGAAAGCTGAGTGCTGAAGAATTGATGCTTTTGAACTGCGGTGTTGGAGAAGACTCTTGAGAGTCCCTTGGACTGCAAGGAGATCCAACCACTCCATCCTAAAGGAAATCAGTCCTGAGTATTCATTGGAAGGACTGATGTTGAAGCTGAAACCCTAATAATTTGGTCACCTGATACGAAGAACTGACTCATTTGAAAAGACCCTGATGCTGGGAGAGATTGAAGGCAGGAGGAGAAGGGGACAACAGAGAATGAGATGGTTGGATGGCATCACAGACTCAATGGACATGAGTTTGAGTAAACCCCGGGAGTTGGTGATGGACAGGGAGGCCTGGCATGCTGCAGTCCATGGGGTTCCAAGGAGTTGGACACAACAGAGCTGCTGAACTGAAACTGAACTGAATATCTTTTCTCCACCTAGTATGTTGAACTAAGGATTTGCTGTCTACCAACCACTGGTTGCTGGGGTGGTTTCCTAGCAAACCTCCAGGGATGCACCATTAGGGGTAGGTGATGCTAAGTCTCTTCAGTCGTGTCCGACTCTGTGCAACCCCATAGATGGCAGCCCACCAGGCTCCCCCATCCCTGAGATTCTCTAGCAAGAATACTGGAGTGGGTTGCCATTTCCTTCTCCAATGCATGAAAGTGAAAAGTCAAAGTGAAGTTGCTCAGTCTTGTCTGACTCTTCGTGACCCCATGGACTGCAGCCAACCAGGCTCCTCCGACCATGGGATTTTCCAGGCAAGAGCACTGCAGTGGGGTGCCATTGCCTTCTCCAGGGGTAGGTGATAGAGGGAGCCAAAAGCCAAGCATGTACCTAAGATCTTGCTCAAATTGGATAACTAGGTTACATATGCCAGGTAAATGACCCAGCTAAGAAAGATGCAACAGCAGCTACTAGCATTCCATGAACCTTTCCCTGGTGGCTCAGATGTTAAAGAATCTTCCTGCAATGCTGGAGACCCAGGTTCGATCCCTGGGTCAGTAAGATCCCCTGGAAGAAGGCATGGCAACGCACTCCAGTATTCTTTCCTGGAGAATTCCATGAACAGAAGAGCCTAGCAGGCTACAGTCCATAGGATCGCACAGAGTTGGACACAACTGAAGCAACTTAGCACTCATGCACTCTCGAATCAGCTAGGCACTGTGATAGATGCTTTGCGTGTAGTTTTCTCATTTCATTATCATATCAGCTCTGGGATGTAGGGACTTTTGCTATTCCCACTTCACTGAGGAGAAAAGAAAAGCTCAGAGAGTTTAAGTGACTTACTCAAGGTCACTCAGGTTTTCATGACAGAGTTTGGACCCCAATGCAGGTGAGCTTCACTCCCAAACTGATGTTCTTAATTACTGTGTGTTCTATATACTGCCTCCTCTACTCTTCATCCCAGCTCATGAGCCATGAAAATATTAAAATTTTCTTGCGGGAATCCAAATTGTCAAATATATTCCAAACAGCACAGCCCTGTTAGGTACAGTGGACCTTTCCAGCTGAGTAATAGTTTATCCCCAAGTAATAACTATTGCGGGAATAATAACCACCAAATAATGTATGCCAATTATTTATCTATGAAATATACATAGTATACAGAGTAATGAATTATTAATAATCTGTGTACTTGACTTAACTTCTGAAGATCAGTTCTAAAACTTGGATAAATCTTATCTGACCCATATTTATTTTAAATTAAATATCTAAGGATGATCACCCAATTCCTAACATTATAATCCAGAAATAGACCTCTATGCTTAAAATTTATACTTACTATGTATTATGCCTATTGAATACATGACTCTCTTTATTTATTTATTTTTTTAATTTTTATTTTTACTTTATTTTACTTTACAATACTGTATTGGTTTTGCCATACATTGACATGAATCCACCACGGGTGTACATGTGTTCCCAAACATGAACCCCCCTCCCACCTGATATTTTGATGTAGGAGTTATATACCTGAGTCTCTCTCAGCTCTCCTCCAAACACAGGTCTAAAGACAAAATTATTTTTATTTATACCCATCACAGTGGATGCTGTCTGCCTCAAGGGGTCAGCCTCCAAGAAGAAAAAGTCAGACTCTCCAAGAAGTAAGTGGCCTGTGCCACAGCTGCTGAATATATGCCTCTTTGCCCCCAGCCTGGAAATATGGCCAGAGCTGTTTCATCATTTTTAAAATAAAATTCTGAGAGAAAATTTTTGATTTCTAAAATTTCATTTCCGTGGCAGTATCTATCCATATCCCCCACTCCACATCTATAAATACAATGAATGATTATCGCTTTGGCTTTTAAAAAGCATTTCTACATTTTTTATGAATTGGATTACATGGTCTCCTTTTACACTTTTACCCCCCACTATTTATCAATGGCAAAGTTCTGCCTAAATGAAGCCCTTTATCTCATTTCAACCTAGTTATTATGCTTAATAATGGCCTAGCAGCCATCTTCATTAGCCTTTCATTACAGAATTTGTGCTGTGCTTTGTCAAGATCATTCCTTCACTCTTTATTTGACAAATGAGCCTCAATTATGTTCTGAAGTTGAGGCCACGTGAGGCTTTACAACCAACTCTTCAACTCCTGATTACGCGAGGCTTGATGAGCCTCCTTGGGTATTGTCCACTAGCCTGAAGCTCTTCTCAAATGCACTGATGTTCATCTGATGGCTGCGGTAGCAAATGTGCTTATGGGAGACAGGATATCAGCACTGCCCACCAATCCCTCTAGCATGCTTTTTGCTGCTCCCTCAAAACCAGGATGCTTGGCAATAATAAGCTTATCTCCAATGCCAAATCCTCTCTGCCTCTCATGCTCACGGTCATCCAAGCCAAAAATTTTGGAAGCCACCCCTGAATCTTGCCTTTCTCTTCCCACTGACCTCCCTCTGCTCCTCCCTTAAGACATTTCTGAAAAGTTACTCAAATTCTTCCCCCTCCTCTCCCTCCTCATAAACATGAAAGTCTGGGCCCTTCCCACATCCGGCTTGGACTATTACAATATCTTTCTAAATGGCCTCCCAACTTTTCCATTCCAATGTGTTCTGTAGACAGCTACCAAAGTGATCTTTCTGATGCATAAGACCATGTCCCTTTACTGCTCAAAACCTGCAGTGGTTCCTGGTATGCAGAGGCCTAAGCCTGCCTTCTCTGGCTCATCAGGGACAGCCTGCCTGTCTCTCCTGACCTCAGCCTCAAGTGTTCACACACCCTCCACTTCAGTCCTTTCTCTGCCTTTTTTCTGCTGGGTCCTCCCACTAGATTGCCCTTTGCCTCTGTGTCTATCTGTGAAGATCCTACTTATCTTCCAAGTTGTTGTTTAGTCGTTCAATCATGTCAGACTCTTTGTGACTCCATGGACTGCAGCACGCCAGGCTTCCCTGTCCTTCACTATCTCCCAGAGCTTGCTCAAACTCATGTCCATTTAGTCAGTGATACCACCGAACCATCTCTGTCGTCCCCTTCTCCTCCTGCCTTCAATCTTGCCCAGCATCAGGGTGTTTTCCAATGAGTCAGCTCTTCACATCAGGTGGCCAAAGTGTTGGAGCTGCAGCTTCAGCATCAGTCCTTCCAATCAATATTCAGGACTGATTTCCTTTAGGATGGACTCATTTATCTCCTTGCAGTCCAAGGGACTCTCAAGAGTCCTCCAACACCACAGTTCAGAAGCTTCAATTCTTTGGCGCTCAGCTTTCTTTATGGTCCAGCTCTCACATCCATACATGACTAGTGGAAAAAGCATAGCTTTGACTATATGCACCTTTGTTGGCAAACTAATGTCTCTGCTTTTTAATGGACTGCCTAGGTTTGTCATAGCTTTTCTTCCATGGAGCAAGTGTCTTTTAATTTCATGGATTCAGTCACCATCTGCAGTGATGGTGCCCAAGAAAATAAAGTCCATCACTGTTTCCATTGTGCCCTCATCTCTTTGCCATGAAGTGATGGGACCAGATGCCATGATCTTAGTTTTTTGAACGTTGCGTTTTCAGCCAGCTTTTTCACTTTCCTCTTTCACTTTCATCAAGAGGTTCTTTAGTTTTTCTTCGCTTTCTGCCATAAGGGTGGTGTCATCTACATATCTGAGGTTGTTGATATTTCTCCCTGCTATCTTGATTCCAGCTTGTGCTTCATCCAGCCCAGCATTTCTCATAATATATTTGGCATATCAGTTAAATAAGCAGGGTGACAATATACAGCCTTGATGTACTCCTTTCCCAGTGTTGAACCAGTCCGTTGTTCCATTTCCCAGTTGAACCAGTCCATTGTTCCATATCTTCCAAGACCCAGCTTCAAACGCCACTTCTAAAAACTGCACTTCACTGCCTGGTGTCTATTTTTCTCCCCCGTGGTGCTCTGACCACATGTTTGCCTACAGGTCTCCTTCCCAGTTACATGGGTGCCTTACTTCCTTTGTATCTCTAGAACAAGGCCCAGTGCATTGCACAAAATAGACGTTCATTAAATCTTTAAGGTATGAAATTGTGTGGGGTTTCCCCCCTCAAAATTCACTAATAATCAAAAGTTATTTGCATGTGTCAAAGACCTTAAAACCCCTGCCACCAGAGCTGTAATACATCCAAATGAAAGTGTTATTAGCTCAGTCCTGTCTGACTCTTTGTGACATCATGGACTGTAGCCTGCCAGGCTCCTCCATCCATGGGATTTTCCAGGCAACAGTACTGAAATTGGTTGCCATTTCCTGCTCCAGGGGATCTTCCTGACCCAGGGAATGAAGCAGGTCTCCAACAGTGCAGGCAGACTCTTTTCCATCTGAGTCACCAGGGATGCTAGCAACCAGGTTCAGTGTACAAAATGTGTTCACAGTAACAGAAGTTTGCTACTTTCCTCTTAGCTGGCATCACAATAAACAGCAATCACAAAATAAACTCACCTCCATACCCCCACTCCAGAGCTCATGAGTCAATGCTAATAGCTGATCAAAATCACCAAGTCTATCACCCAAGTCCTTACAAATTCAGTTCAGTTCAGTTCAGTTCAGTCACTCAGTCGTGTCTGACTCTTTGCGACCCCATGAATCGCAGCATGCCAGGCCTCCCTGTCCATCACCAGCTCCCAGAGTTCACACCTTCCAACCTGGGAGGCTCATGTTCTGCTGTCATATGTTTTTGCCTTTTCATACTGTTCCTGGAGTTCTTCAGGCAAGAATACTGGAGTGGTTTGCCATTCCCTCCTCCAGTGGACCATGTGTTGTCAGAACTCTTCATTATGACTCCTATGACCCTCCCATCTTAGGTGACCCTATATGAAATGGCTCATAGCTTCATTGAGTTATATAAACCCCTTTGCCATGACAAGGCTGTGATCCATGAAGTGGAGAAACTTAGGATGTCTTACTAAATATAGGTTTATATATTCTTATCCCATGAGACTCTGCATAATTAATTACTATTATAGTGAACTGCTTTGATTAATTAATTTGCACATTAGCTGAAGTTTAACCTTTGGATTATTGAAAATCTTTTTCTAAAAAGTCCTTATCCACTTTTCTGCCTCAGTAAGTAGAGAACCGTGACGAGAATAACAGTTTCCGGATTGACTACAGATTTGACAGGTCCTTAGGGGCATCACCCTAGACCTTGATGCCAAGCCAGTATAAGAATAGAGATGGGCACTGTGAAAAGAGCATTGAGCTAGCTGGAGATGTGACACCCTGGATTCACATTCCATCTCTACCTCCTCAAGGAAATATGTGACTTGGGTAATTAGTTTCTACTCTCGTAAGAAATGGAGACATTAACTAGACAAGTTCTAATCCAGCACCAAGAAAGCAAATTATACAATGGTTGCTGAGGTCTTTGGTCAAGAAGACCAGCTGTATATGTGCTAAATTGGAAATTTTTCCCCTGGCAATCTTTTGTTTTTTTTTCCTTAATTTCAAAGCTACAGAGAAATAAAAGGAATACTTTTATAAACTCCCATGATCTCAAGGATCCAAATTTAATAATGTTACTTTTTTTTCCAATTTGCTTTCAGTAACTTTGCTTTATTAAAGAAATAAAGCATTGCAGATATAGCTAATGTCCCTGTTAACAACCACACACAGTCCCATCCTTATCTCAAACACGTGCATGGATGTAACCACTACTCCTTCCAACTTTTAGACTCTTATCTGTATGTAGCAGGATACCCAGAAGAAAATCTTTTGTAGTGATTAAACATTTGTCTTCCAATAGAGAGTAGAGGTGGGTGTGAAATCAAGTTAACCAAGGGTTCTTATGAGGTAGGTCCTACTGAACTGAGGTCTAGGAGAGCACATACAGAGTTGTGCACAGCACCCTGCGCCTCTCACACATGCATCCCTAGTGGGGGCCAACATCAAAGTTTAAAGGGGTTTTCTGCCTGAAGTTAGTTGTTTCTACACCATCTGTAGCCACACATTTCAGGATGAGACCTCTGTTTCTGTTGGGGTTCTGCTCTGTTATAGGGAGAGTTCTGATTCACGGCAGAGATACAACTGTTACTCATCAACTAGCCAGTCTCTAGAGGTTACACACACAAGGCAGCGTCCACATCTTATGGTCAACACTTGGAGGCCCCTTTTTAAAATCAAATTCTGGGTCAACTAGAATACATAGATTCCAAAGTGCCCAATAGGGCTTAATCCTCTGTAGATAACTTATTCCCCTCTTCATTCCTATGCTTAGCATACCATTCAGCTTCCATAAACCTCTCCTCTTAAAAAACAATGGAAGGCTTTGCCAAGCCCTATCAGGGGACTGTGAGGATTATATATATTAATGTACTCAAGTCCTTAGAACTAGAATGAGCAGTGCCTGGCACATATACAATGATCAGTAAATCTTTCTTACCTCAACTACTACTATTACTTCTTTTAATTATATACTTATTTATGAAATTACTCTATTATACTCAAGCTTTACATACGACAATACACACAATTTCAATAAAACTTGTCTTTTATACCATCTTTGTATTAAACTTAGGTCATTAAATTGCTTTATCATTAAACTGTTCAAATTGAGGCATGGGTAAATCATAAGTTTCATTTCAGGACAGTTAAGGGCCATTAAGAAATATTTTAGCATCATATACATGTATACAGTAATATGTGTGTATCACTCTACACTATTATAATATGTATACTTCCCATATGCTATATTATGACAATATTATAATGCTATTGAAGACTATATATTAATATTTTATACATTATATATACATTTATTTTATTACATATTATAGTTTATAAATTTGCATTTATCTATAGTGTGTTTATTTTTACTTTCAGAGTTCAGTTCAGTTCAGTCGCTCAGTCGTGTCCGACTCTTTGTGACCCCATGAATCGCATCATGCCAGGCCTCCCTGTCCATCATCAACTCCCGGAATTCACTCAAACTCATGTCCATCAAGTCGGTGATGCCATCCAGCCATCTCATCCTCTGTCATCCCCTTCTCCTCCTGCCCCCTCCCAGAATCAGAGTCTTTTCCAATGAGTTATATAATGAGTATTCAAAATATAAAATAGTTATAACTAATTATATAAATAATTATACTTATATGTTACCTATAATATGCTGAATCATATGAAATTGCTGTTTCATAAGTCAAAAAGATCAAATATTAAAAACTTTGTATGATTCATTCTAATAATAGCTTATATGAAATATTATAAATTTAAACAAGCATTTGTTATATAAAGTTGCAACTATCCTCAAAAGGAAGAGTAGAACTGGACAGAGTTGAGAATTACTATGCCAGCTGGTCATTATTTGTATTATTTGTCAATACAAATTGGTCCATGCTACATCCCTTCAGATAGTTCATAAAATGAGCAGAGCTTCTTCTAACTCCAGCCCATTGCAATGGTTGTGCCCTATGCCTAGTACACTGTTCCCTCAGATATCCACATGGCTCAGTGACTACCAATCTCCTTCATGCATCTGTTCAAATAAAGTGAGGGTGAGGAGAATTTACAGATTCCAGGACCGATCAAACAAAGGGATGTTAGCTTGATAACCTCCTCCGGCTCACTTTATCTCCTCAAGAAGCCCCCAGACCCTGAGCACTTCCTTTCCTTTTCCCATCCCCCAAGTGTGTCTGATCCCTTTTGTTGTTGTTTAATCCCTAAGTCATGTCCAGACTCTTTTGTGACCCCATGTACTGTGGTCTGCCAGGCTCCTCTGTCCACAGGATTTCCCAGGCAGGAACACTAGAGGGTGTTGCCATTTCCTCCAATCCCTATGCACTCACAAACTCATCTGTGCTCTGTACTATGAAGCCCCACTTCCCCTAGGCAGGTGTCCAGGAAAGGAGGAAGGGTGGTATTGGAAGGGGGAAGCAGTATCTCCCCTCTGTCTCTACCCAGTCGTTTCCTCCACTCCTGGTCTGGTCCTCCAATCAGTCTTTGTGGCTGGGGGCAGCAGCAGCCTTGGAGCACCTAGGAGTGCCCATTAGTGGGTTGGTCCACATGGCCTTGAGGAGGAAATGTTTATGGCTTTCGTTCCATAGAGTGCCACCCCTCAGTTACCACCAGAGAATACCATTTTGGGGGAAGAGATACAGAGATACAGAGAGGCACTCTGAGCTGAGAGACTCTGGCTGGTCATAGGAAACCACTACGTGTGCTCCATGTGACTGGGAGTGATGAGCGCCTGTAGTACTGATGTGGTCTAAAGAGTGCTCAAGGGGGTGGCACCCAATGCGGACCTGGCCCTTCCTTCCCTGCCAGAGAAACAGCCAAGCTCATAGCGCTCTCTGGGTTCTGGGCTATAGACTATATCTACAAAATGTTAGCACCGTTATGTTGACAGTTTAGCCAGGATGCTGGTCTTTGTCTTCTCCCCTCCCAGATATGGGTATGGTTATAGGACATCCCACAATGTTGCTGCATTCATTTAGGTTAACTTCAGAGGATTAATATATAATCACAGTGTTCAGGTACTGATTATCTCTGGGATAAAGGGGGCATAATTATTTTATATTCCTAATATTATTATTTATCAGTTCAGTTCAGTTACTCAGTCATGTCCGACTCTCTGCAACCCCATGGACTGCAGCATGCCAGGCTTACTTGTCCTTCACCAACTCCTGGAGCTTGCTCAAACTCAAGTCCATTGAGTTGGTAATAGCATCCAACCATCTCATCCTCTTGTCATCCCCTTCTCCTCCTGCCTTCAATCTTTCCCAGCATCAGGGTCTTTTCCAATGAGTCAGTTCTTTGCATCAGGTAGTCAAAGTATTGGAGCTTCAGCTTCAGCACCAGTCCTTCCAATGAATATTCAGGACTGATTTCCTTTAGGATGGACTGGTTGGATCTCCTTGCAGTCCAAGGGACTCTCAAGAGTCTTCTCCAACACCACAGTTCAAAAGCTTCAATTCTTTGATGCTCAGCTTTTTTTATGGCCCAATCTCACATCTATATATGACTACTGGAAAAACTATAGCTTTGACTATACTATAAAGATTATTATTTATAGTTCAACAACATTATAATGTTGTAATATTAGTTAACCAGGATACACCACCAGGGAGGCTTGTATTATGCTTTACTTGTTAACTGGGGATAATTACAGTGCATTAATATTATTTATGTTTACATTATTGTTGATTATTTATTTCATCTTTATAGTATTCACTAATATAATTAAGGTCATAATTAATGATTAATTATCATAATGATTAGTAGTAATATTAATAGAGTCATAACTGTGCTACTATTAATGTGTATACCGTAATTGTATTAAGTATTATAAATATTAGGGCTTCCCAGGTGGCTCAGTGGTAAAGAATCTGCCTGTCAATGCAGGAGACACAGGTTCGATCCCTGGGTTGGGAAGATTCCCTGAAGTAGGAAATGGCAACCTGCTCTAGTATTCTTGCCCGGAGAATCCCCTGGACAGAGGAGCCTGGCAGGCTACGGTCCATGGGTTGCACAGAGTTGGATACGACTGAGCAACTAGGCATACAAGCAAGCATAATTAATAGTAAACTAATTTTTTTACTGCTAAGATATCCTGGTGTTTTGTGCTGCTAGGAAACCTTTTTACCTAGTTAGAATCAGAGTAACTGAGATAAAGTGTTAATGCAGTTAGTTGCATTATTTTGATATTTAAGGAAAAAAAAACTATAATAACTACGACTCGTGTTAATTCTGGTGTGGTATTTTCCCCTCTGGGAAATGGTATAATTATGTCACATGGTTAATGATGTTATTGCTGCTCCTGTTATTGTTTTTATTATTACTAATATTATCCCTGGAGAAGGAGATGGCAACCGTCTCCAGTATTCTTGCCTGGGAAATTCAAGGAATAGAGGAACCTGGAGGGCTGCAGGCCATAGGTAACAAAGTGTAGGACATGACTGAGCACACACACACAATGTTATTTTAGCATTTATCCTGATGATGGATACTGATATACAGATAATAGTGTTATCTGTTCCTACCTGTGAAATGGGGATGATTTTAGACTATTGATAATTTATATTAGATTGATATTATAATAATAATTAATACCATTTCTGAGAATCATGGCATGCATCTGTAAAATGGACATAATTTTGAGGCATCACTAATACTGTTATTATTTGCATTCATGTTAGTGCTAGAGTCACACTTAATGTTACTGTTAGGAATGAGTATTGCTTGTAAACTATGGAGAAATTCACATCTCATAGTTTTTTGTCAGTTTTAAATTACTTTGGGGGACTTCTCTCATGGCTTATTTGTAAAGAACCTGCCTGCCAAAGCAGGAACCATGGGTTTGATCCCTGAGAAGCAAGGATCCCATGTTCCTCAAAGCAGCTAAGCCCATGCATCCCAAGTATTAAGCCTGTCCTGGTGGCTCAGAGAGTAAACCGTCTGCTTGCAATGCAGGAGACCTGGGTTCGATCCCTGGGTCAGGAGGATCCCCTGGAGAAGGAAATGCAACCCACTCCAGTACTCTTGCCTGGAAAATCCCATGGACAGAGAAGCCTAGTAGACTACAGTCCATGGGATCACAAAGAGTTGGACACGACTGAGTGACTTCACCTCACTTTAGAGCCTAGGAGCCACAACTACTGAGGCCATGTGCTACAACTACTGAGGCTGGAGTGCCCTAGCAGCCTTGCATTGCACCAAGAGAAGCCACCACAATGAGAAACTGGCACACCACATCTAGAGAGCAGCTCCCACTCTCCGCTACTAGACAAAAGCCCATACAGCAACAAAGACCCAGCACAGCCAAGAAGAAATAAACAAACTTTAAGAAATGACCTTAAACCTGGTACACAGTAGTAAGGCTGATAATATTATTGATAGAAGAGTTTCTTAACTCCCTTCTGTATAGCAGGCACTGTTTCAAGGATTTTACATGCGTTGACTCATTCAACCAACACAACAACCTTATAAGTAAGATAGGTTATAGATATGCCCAGTTTATACGTGTGCATACTGGGACTCAGAGGTTAAATGTCTTGCCTGAGATTCTACAAGTGATTTGAGTCCATGTTTCATAAATGGCAACCCACTCCAGTATTCTTGCCTGGAGAATCCCATGGATGGAGGAGCCTGGTGGGCTACAGTCCACGGGGTCTCAGAGAATCGGACATGACTGAGTGACTTCACTTCATTCTCTTAACCACTACTACTCTCTTGGGGATTAATGGGAAGAATTATGTCCTCCCTGAGGAGGCCTCACACATCAGCTCCTCTCTTTGTCCATCCAGGAGGATGACTGGTTTTGTCCATAAGGTAATGTCCCCAGACTCTTGCCCTTGCTGACTTTGCCCTGCTCAACTTATCTGTTCTCAGCCCTTCCACATGAACTTCACCAACCAAGTTTTCTCCAACTGTCTTCTCAGGACTGCCAAGCACAGCTGATGCTCTCCTCACCCCAGGGCATCCTGGCCTTCTCGTGCTGATGGTTGGCACACCACAGGGTGTTCTCATTCAGAGAAACACTGTGTTGACTTTCTAAACATGGTATCTGTCCTTCCCCGGGTCTTTGGGGGTTGGGAATGTGCAATTCTCAAAAACACAATATGATATACTTCTGTTTGAGCTTAGCCGAGAGAGGGTCATCTGCAAAGGATGTGACTATTCTGTGAATGTGCACTTCCCAGGGGTTCCCTCAGCCTCAGTGGTGGCTCCTTGTGATTTCCAGCTGCCCTGATCCCTCTAATTCTCTTCAGGTCCCTGTAGTTTTCCCTCTTTTAGGATAGAGAATAAAGGCAAGAGATAGTGGAGGAAGGAAGTGCTGGGCCCCTTCCACCCACAGGTGCTGCCCTGCTCCCCTTGCCTAACGTCAGGCTCCAAAGCCAGTGACACATGCTGCCTATGGGTGGATACATGCAGGAACCACCCCATCAGCCAAACAATGCCACATGCTTCATCTGCCTACCAAAGAGGACCGAGAAATGTGACAAGATTCTTGTAGATCCCAGTTGTCAGCTTCGCACTTGACTAAAGACTCCCAATGACTGGCTCCTTTTACGCTGTTTATCATCCTATTATTACTACTTGCAGGACAGAAAATAGTTTGAATATTATCATATTTGCATAGCTTTTACTTGTCCTTCAAGTCCCACAGGAATGACACAGAGCAGTCTAGGACGCTGCTTTGCAGGAGAGGTGAGAGACACTGAGCTCAGGGAATCTACCGATTTGTACCGAACAGCAAGCAAGGCCCCTCTTTGATCTAAGATAGTTATATGGTTGCTGTTGCTTTGTCGCCAAGTTGTGTCAGACTCTTTGCAACCGTATGGACCATAGGCCACCAGGCTCCTCTGTCCATGGGATTCTCCAGGCAAGAATACTGGAGTAGGTTGCCGTTTCCTTCTCCAGGGGATCTTCCCAACTCAAGGACTGAACCCATGTCTCCTGCATTGCAGGCAGGTTCTTTACCACTGAGCCACCTGAGACGCCCCCAAGAGGGACTTTACCACATTCCTTATGGCTGTGTGCTGCAAACACAGCACTGTGAAATGGTCCAGGTACAGGACTTCAAGGTCTTGCATTCTGACATCCCAGGAAGACCGTGGGAGCACGACTGTCTCAAATTATCCTTCAATAAAATTCACCAACAAAAATAATAATAATCCTGACAACATCCCCCACAGCTGACAAATCTTCCTTCTTCTCACAACTCCTCATTCACTTCCTTCTTTCACCCACTGCCCACACACCTGATGCTATTACTTTTCCAAACAGCTTTCTCTCTCCTCACCTCAGGGCATGAACTCTGAGCCAGAGAAGGGGCTGGGTTTAGAGAGATCTGGGATTAGACACTGTCACATGGTGAAGTCTGGGGAAAATTTTCCTGAAACGTGAATCACCTGCAGTGTTTGCGGCCAGGGAGAGGTGTTCCCTGTTTCCCCAGAACTAGCCTCTACCCTTCAGCGTCTGTATGTGCCAGGCAGACACAGACAGGTAGGCAGATCAGGAGACTGGGGGTAGAGAGAAGAGGGAACATGTTCAACAAGGTCTGCCACATACATACACAGAGGAGCTGACTATTTTAGTTAGCAAGGACTTAGCAGGCCTGCAGCTAAACAAGAACAAATGAGGATATTGGGATGAATGTCACTAGGGTAGGCTCCCTAATGTGTGATGGAGGCTAGATCACCTTCATCCCAGGGCCTGCAAAATGTAGGACAGTGGGAAAAGGCTACCCCCCAAAACACCAACTTAGGGCCTCCCTGGTGGCTCAGCCAGAAAGAATCCGCCAGGAATGTAGGAGAGGCAGCAGAAGCCGTGGGTTCAATCCCGGGTTGGCAAGATTCCCTGGAGAAGGGAATGGCAATCCACTCCAGTATTCTTGCTTGGAGAATCCAACATACAGGGGGGCCTGGCGGGCTACAGGGCATGGGGTCACAGAGTCAAACATGACTAAGCAACTGAGCAGGCCTGCACCCACACACACCCACACTCCCTTGTGTATAGTATTCTGGCAGATGGAATCATCTCAAAAGCAGAAAAGACTTGACACAGTGTAGAACACAGCAGCTTCTAACAACACAGTAAAAGCCAGAAATTTCAAATAACCTACTCAATAAAAATAGTAATTTAACTGAGCCGTACCTTGCTTAATATTGTGAGACTTCTGGTCAGTGTCTAGACTTCTCTGAACTTCACTTGAACAAAAAAATAATTAAAGAAGCTGGACTTCATCCACACTCTCACAAAGGCTAGTTCTTCTTGAACCCTTTGCATTATTCTCTGCCTAATTCCAACAGATCAAGTAGAATGAGATACTAGAAAAGTCTAGAAAGAAAACTTTTTAATAGGTGGTATAGCATGTTGCTCAGTCACTGTCATGCCCATCTCTTTGTGACCCCATGGAGAGTAGCACACCAGGGTTCCCTGTCCTAAACCATCTCCTGGAGTTTGCTCAAACTCATGTCCATTGCATCGATGATGCCATCCAGCCCTCTCATTCTCTGACACCCTCTTCTCTTCCTGCCCTCAGTCTTTCCCAGCATCAGGGTCTTTTCCAATGAGTCTTTAAGCATTTGGGCCTCAGAATGAGGTCTAGCTACCACTCCTGTGATGCACTAGCTGTGTTCCCTTGCGGGAGGGCAGGGGGTCACTTTAATGTCTCTATGTGTCAGTTTCTATTATACAGCAGCAAAACAGACATAATACCTGTGCTACTTCATAGGGTCATTGTGAGGATTTAAAGATAAATACATCTCAGGCACTTAGGACGCACAGCATCTAACACCTAGTCAACATTCAGTAAGCATTAGTTATGCTTAGTAGTAGTGATAATAGATATAACTTAATTTATACCTGTATCAGTGATGATTTTTTACATTAGTAGAAATAGTATATGACGATAGTAGCGATAATTCAATTCTCACTGGCAACCATAACTTAACTCATTATCCTGATAATCCCCTATTAAGATGTTATAAATTCTTACACTCATTTGTAAATTTTCCTATTTTTATGATATTTGTACAGTACTGATACAAAAGATTAAAAAGACTCTCCATTTTTTTATACATCTCTTTCGATGGGGTCACTATTAGCAAGCTGCATAGAAGTTTTTGAAACAAAGGAGAAGCTGTGGTTATGTCCCTTATGACATTGACTTCAGTATTATGAAGTGGCTCGGAATGGGGATCAGAAGTGGACTTGTTTGTATCTGTTGAATTTCAAAGCCGCGGCTTACAAAGCTCTTCCCAACTGTGCCTGGAAAATCAGCTCAATGTGTAAAGAGGAAGAAGCAGAATCCCGCCTCCCTTCCCTGCTGCCACACCACCACTTCCATCCACTAGGTCTTGTTCCCTTTGAGACGCACTGAAAAGCTTCCCAATCAAAGGGATTTACCTGGGTTTATCTCTTCAGCATCATCTTTCATAGTGTTTAGGAATCATGCAGTTTTACTAAATTAGAATATCTTGCTCCCTTGGAGAAATGTCAAATCCTGACAGAGATATTATATGTGAGCACAGAACTCTTACTCTGATTAACCCATTACTCTCTATTATCAACTAGCACAAACCTATCAATAAAATAATAGAACCCTGGATAGACAGCTTTGATCAACTAGAGGTGGGAGAAGGAAAAGGAAAGGACTACTTGGCCTTTGTGTGTTCTCTTGCCCTTAGCTGTTAGTCCCTAAGTCATATCTGATTTGTTGCAACCCCATGGACTGTAGCCCACCAGGCTCCCCTGTCCATGGGATTTCCCAAGCAAGGACACTGCAATGGTTGCCATTTCCTTCTCCAGGGGATCTTCCCAACCCAGGAATTGAATGTTTTACTCCTCCATTGGCAGGTGGATTCTTTACCACTGAGCCACCGGGAAGCCCTTCTTACCCTAGGAAGTCATGTCATTCACTAAAGAGTGCTGGGAAGGTTAGATGTCAGAGTCAAAAGGACACAACACTTGACGATATCTGGGTTTGATTCCACTTTATTGTCTGTAAAATGGAGATACAAGGTTTATTTACTGTATAGACTTGTTGTCAAATATCCAGGAAGTGGACCTGAAGGGAGGAATTTTTTATCAAGTTCTTACCAGGTTTCGGACATCACTGCTAGGTGACTGTGAGGGTTAATTTTATTACTGGGCCACAGAGTGCCCAGCCATATGATCAAACATTATTCTGGGTGTGTCTGTGAGGGTGTTTCTGGATAAGATTAACATTTGAATCATCAGTAGACTGAGAAAAGGAAACTGTCCTTCCTCATGTGGCTAGACATCATCCAATCAGTTGAAGACATGAATGGGACTAAAAGGCTGACCTTCCCCTGAGTAAGAGATTTCCTCCTTGCTGATGGCTTTGAGCTGGGGACACTGCTTTTTTCCCCGCCACTCAGACAACTTACACCATTGGGTTTCTAGTTTGTTGACTGCTGATCTTGGAAACTATCAGCCTCCATAACTGCATGAGTCAATTTCTTATTATATATGTATATATATATATATATATATAGATAGATAGATAGATAGATAGATAGATAGATAGACAGACATGGGCTTCCCTGGTGGCTCAGATGGTGAAAAATCCACCTTCAATCCCTAGGTTAGGAAGATCCCCTGGAGGAGAGCATGGCAATTCGCTTCAGTATTTTCGCCTGGAGAATCCCCATGGACAGAAGAGCCTGGCAGGCTACAGTCTATGGGGTCACAAAAGAGTAGAGCACAACTGAGTGACTAAACACACACACACACACACACACATATATAGACAGTTTGGTAGATAAATAGATAATTGGATAGATTATCTTTGAAGAGTCACAATACAGTGACATATGTGTCTCACTTATTACTCACCAAAGCCCTAACAAATTAATATGGTTAGTCCCACAATATAGATGAGGACACAGGACTTCACCAGCAAGACTTCTACATGTCATCATACACATAGAAAATTATAAAATGTGTTTGTTCACTGGGATAAAATGACAAAGTTTCTAGCAGCTTGAAGTAACTAGCCATCCCGGACCTTACTGACCACGCAAGAGCTGAGAAATCAATAAGCTAGCATAGCTGTAGTCTAACTACGGTATACAGGTTGGGAAACTGGGGCTTAAATACTTGGCCATTGTCACATGTTTGTTAGAGAAGCAGAAGAGGAAAAATGTTAAGAATTTAGACATCAGAATCAGACATGCCTGCGTTTGAATTCAGAATTTGCTATTGTTTGGGACTCTATGACTTTGGGCAATTAGGATAACCTCTATGTGCCTCTGGTTTTCCCGTCTATAAAACGGGGATTATAACAGTACCTTTCTCCTGGGTCATTAGAAAATGAAATGTAAATTATATGAAGCACCCAGCATAGATTTTGGTGACTAGTAGCCTCTTGATGAAAGTGAAAGTGGAGAGTGAAAAAGTTGGCTTAAATCTCAACATTCAAAAAACAAAGATCATGGCATCTGGTCCCATCACTTCATGAGAAATAGATGGGGAAACAGTGGCAACAGTGTCAGACTTTATTTTTGGGGGCTCCAGAATCACTGCAGAAGGTGACTGCAGCCATGAAATTAAAAGACACTTACTCCTTGGAAGAAGTTATGACCAACCTAGATAGTATATTCAAAAGCAGAGACATTACTTTGCCAACTAAGGTCCGTCTATTCAAGGCTATGGTTTTTCCTGTGGTCATATATGGATGTGACAGTTGAACTGTGAAGAAGGCTGAGCACTGAAGAATTGAAGCGTTTGAGCTGTGGTGAACTCCGGGAGATGATGATGGACAGGGAGGCCTGGCGTGCTGCGGTTCATGGGGTCTCAAAGAGTCGGACACGACTGAGCGACTGAACTGAACTGAAACATTCCATCCATACTAATACAAAAAAATAACTAATATTAAGAATAATAATAAGATAGGAAACAGCATCTTGCTGTTCTTTCACTCCCTTTCTGTAAGACACACATCCCCAGCTTTATAGTTTGGAGATAAAGCCATCCCACTTCCATTGGAGGCAAGGTTGTTCTAGAAGCTGCTCTGTTGGTATGTGTGTGCACCCAGGGGATGGGATAGGGTGGGACAGTGCTATGCTTTCTCAGTTTTGTCTGGAACCACCCCAAAATACATAATTGCGTTTGTCATTTTCTGTTAGTGACTGACCAGTAGATTGACTGAATCAACGAAATCAACCAGGTGCTTAGCCATCATTAGCAAAAGTCCAAGAGTGCAGTGTATCTAGAACAAGCTCATGAAGAAAAGGTCTAAAGGAGGAAAACCAAAACTGACTGAATAAAATTAATGTTTGTCTCCTGAAAATTGTGTATCAACCTTTACATCTTGCTTGGCTTCCCAGTGGCAGTAGTGGCAACCGACTGCAGCACTCTTAAATGGAGAATCACGTGGACAGAGGAGCCTGGTGGGTTCCACCTCTTCGTCACAGAGTACTGGACCAAACGTGCCCCAGTTAATTATCTCTGAATGTGAGAGTTCGAACAGCTATGTCAGTGTTCCAGTCAGTGATCAGCGACACCTTAATTGCAGGCTCAGATAAGAAGAGGGAGCAGCTGGAACATGAAGCCCAGCTGGCTTAGTTCTCTGCTTGAAGAAAGATAGTATCAGATCCAACAAAATAGCAACAATGGCAAAGAGAATCAAGAGGAAGTAAGGTAATAATTTATAATAAGGCTTGTAACATTCGATGGTATTTTCAAAATGGTCTTGCAGCAAGTTTTGACTATAGAAGAGTTGCCAATCAAATAGAAGATTTCTCCGCATTAACAGCATCATCAAACAGGCTTCTCTTGTGTAACTGTATAGTCTCAAATCTAGGTCAGCCTGTCTTCTTTGATGCAAAGCAGAGATATTCTTCTTGCTGTTCTGTCAGTCATTCCAGTTCACGTGCTTTCTGATTAATCTAGAATCTGGCAAATTCTTAAAATCATCTCTTCAAGTGTCTAGCATGAGTGGGATGGAGCACAGCAAGATCAATGGTTTAAGAAGCCTTTCCACTTTTATCTATTTATTTATTTTCTTACCTTAGCGGTTTGCTAGGATTTCATTTTTGAAACTGGGGATGTTGTAATTCTTTGACAATTTTCCCAAATCTTAAAGTGATACTAAAGGTGAAAGCTCTGGGCATGGAAAAATGGAGTTAAGCCTGCATCAGTTCAGTTCAGTCACTCAGTCATGTCCGACTCTGCAACCCCATGGACTGCAGCACACCAGGCTGACCTGTCCTTCACCAACTCCCAGAGCTTGCTCAAACTCATGTCCATCGAGTCAGTGACGCCATCCAACCATCTCATCCTCTGTTGTCCCCTTCTTCTCCTGCCTTCAGTCTTTCTCAGAATCAGAGTCTTTCCCAATGAGTCAGTTCTTCGTATCAGATGGCCAAAATATTGGAGCTTCAGCTTCAACATTGGTCCTTCCAGTGAATATTCAGCACTGATTTTCTTTAGGATTGACTGGGTTGATCTTGCATTCCAAGGGACTCTCAAGAGTCTTCTTCAACACCACAGTTCAAAAGCATCAATTCTTTGGGGCTCGTTTTTTTTATGGTCCAACTCTCACATCCATACATGACTACAGGAAAAACCATAGCTTTAACTAGATGGACCTTTGTTGGCAAAGTAATGTCTCTGCTTTTTAATATGCTCTCTAGGTTGGTCATAGATTTTCTTTCAAGGAGCAAGCACCTTTTAATTTCATGGCTGCAGTCATCATCTGCAGTGATTTTGGAGCCCAAGAAAATAAATCTTCTCACTGTGTCCATTGTTTCCCCATCTATTTGCCATGAAGTGATGGGCCAGGATGCCATGATCTTTGTTTTTTGAAAGCTGAGTTTTAAGCCAGTTTTTTTCACACTCCTCTTTCACTTTCATAAAGAGGCTCTTCAGTTCGTCTTCACTTTCTGCCATGAGTGGTATCATCTGCATATCAAAAGTTATTGATATTTCTTCCAGCAATCTTGATTCCAGCTTGTGCTTCATCCAATCAGCATTTCACATGATGTTTTCTGCAGACAAGTTAAAACAGGGTGACAACATATAGCTTTGACATACTCCTTTCCCAGTTTGGAACCAGTATGTTGTTCCATGTCTGGTTCTACCTGTTGCATCTTGACCTGCATACAGATTTCTCTGGAGGCAGGTCAGGTGGTCTCATATTCTCATCTCTAAGAATTTTCAAAAGTTTGCTGTGATTCACATAGTTAAAGGCTTTGGCATAGTCAATAAAGCAGAAGTAGATTTTTTTTTGAACTCTCTTAATTTTTCTATGATTCAATGGATGTTGGCAACTTGATCTCTGATTCATCTGTCTTTTCTAAATCCAACTTGAACATTCAGAAGTTCTTGGTACACATACTGTTGAAGCCTGGCTTGGAGAATTTTGAGCATTACTTTGCTAGTGTGTGAGATGAGTGCAATCGTGTGGTAGTTTGAACATTTTTTGGCATTGCCTTTCTTAGGGATTGGAATGAAAACTGAATTTTTCCAATCCTTTGGCCACTGCTAAGTTTTCCCAATTTGTTGGTATATTGAGTGCAACACTTTAACCACATCATCTTTTAGGATTTGCAATACCTCAACTGGAATTCCATCACTTCCACTAACTTTGTTCATAGTGATGTTTCCTAAGGCCCACCTGACTTCACACTCCAGGATGTCTGCCTCTAGGTGAGTGATCACACCATCATGGTTATCTGGGTCATTATGATATTTTTTTTATAGTTCTTCTGTGTATTCTTGCCACCTCTTCTTAATATCTTCTGCCTGTGTTCAGTTCAGTTCAGTCGCTCAGTCCTGTCTGACTCTTTGCGACCCCATGAATCACAGCACGCCAGGCCTCCCTGTCCATCACCAACTCCCGGAGTTCACTCAGACTCATGTCCATCGAGTCAGTGATGCCATCCAGCCATCTCATCCTCAGTCGTCCCCTTCTCCTCCTGCCCCTAATCCCTCCCAGCATCAGTCTTTTCCAATGAGTCAACCCTTTGCATGAGGTGGCCAAAGTACTGGAGTTTCAGCTTTAGCATCATTCCTTCCAAAGAAATCACAGGGCTGATCTCCTTCAGAATGGACTGGTTGGATCTCCTTGCAGTCCAAGGGACTCTCAAGAGTCTTCTCTGCCTGAGTTAGGTCCATACTATTTCTCTCCTTTGTTGTGCCCATCTTTGCATGAAATATTCCCTTGTTATCTCTAATTTTTTTTAAAGATCTCTACTCTTTCCCATTCTGTTGTTGTTCTAAGCCTGCATACTTTCCCCAAATAGCACATTAGACATTGCACAGGCAAAGGAAAGGGCCAGCTGCAAACATTAATGTCTGCCTCTTCCAGGTATATGAAGCAAAATGGGGCTTGCTGAGTTGAGATATTAAATGGATTTGGTGGGAAAGGTATTTCAATTTCCATTTCTTTATTTTTTCATTCATTCATTCATTCACTCAATCATTTATCAAAAAGCATCGATTGAACACTCACATAGCAGATAATAGAGTAGGCCCTAGGGCTAGACTGTGAGGTATTACATGGAACTGCTTTCAGGAAAATTACAATTTGCTGGGATGATTAAGTAATACAGCATGGCAATAATGGTATTAGTAAGTGACACAAAGTGGTTTTCCATGTGCTAGGCACTATTCTAGGCATTTTACATGTATTAACTCTTTGAATCCTCACAAGAACCTCTGAGATAGGTTTGATTACTTTTTTTTTTTAGGTTTGATTACTTTTATTTCCCCAATTTTAAAACAAAGACACTGAAAGTTAAGTAACCTGCCCAAAGCCAGGTGACTTGTATTCAAATACTCAAATCCAGGGAGACTGCTCCTGAGGACACGCATGTAACCATTAAGTAGATGCCTCTTCAGTGTGATACTGCAGACAATAGAGGTGACTTAGGAGCTGCTAAGCCAGACTGGGAGGTCAAGGAGAGGTTCACAGAGGAAGTGACCCTTGAATTAAGTTTTGAAGAATGAGTCAATAGCTAAATGAATACATAGGAGAGAACATTCCAAGCAGAGGAAACCACACATGTGAGTCATGGAGGCCTGAAACAATATGAAATGTTCAGGAAATTACAAGTAGTTCCATATGGCTGGAACATATGGGTAAGTGTCAGGAGAATATTCCAGTGAGATAAATAAGCAAAAGATCATAAAAGAGCTTTGTATGGTAAGCCAAGAAGCTTGACAATTATCCTGAAAGTTATGTGGTGTCACTGAGGATTTTTAGCATAGTTTTTTTACAATGATCATCCTGGTAGTGCGAAGTCACTTCAGTCGTGTCTGACTCTGCGACTCCATGGACTATAGCCTGTCAGGCTCCTCTGTGCATGGGATTCCCCAGGCAAGAATATTGGAGTGTAAAGCCATTCCCTTCTTCAGGGGGTCTTCCCAACTGAGGGATGGAACCCACATCTCTTACATCTCCAGCATTGGCAGGCAGGTTCTTTACCACTAGTGCCACCTGGGAAGCCCTCATTTGAGCAAAGAATGGGAGAAGTCAAGACTGGAAGCATAGAGATGATTTATGAAATTACCACGTCAGGTTAAAAAAAGGTGAACATGGTAGAAAAGACACTAGTTGAAGATATAAGCAATGTTAAGGTGTTAGGAAGACTGGCCTTGGAGAATAAGGGAGAGGATGGTGTAGCAGATCCCAGGTTTCTGCTTCATTCACAGTACAATCAAAATCTCAAAGTTTACACTACATTATGCTTCCCTGGTGGCTCAGCTGGTAAAGAATCTGCCTGCAAGACATTTCTCCAAAGACATACGGATGGCTAACAAACACATGAAAAGATGCTCAACATCACTCATTATCAGAGAAATGCAAATCAAAACCACAATGAGGTACCATTTCACACCAGTCAGAATGGCAGTGATCCAAAAGTCTACAAGCAATAAATGCTGGAGAGGGTGTGGAGAAAAGGGAACCCTCTTACACTGTTGGTGGGAGTGCAAACTAGTACAGCCACTATGGAGAACAGTGTGGAGATTCCTTAAAAAATTTCAAATAGAACTGCCTTATGGCCCAGCAATCCCACTGCTGGGCATACACACTGAGGAAACCAGAATTGAAAGAGACACATGTACCCCAGTGTTCATTGCAGCACTATTAATAGTAGCCAGGACATGGAAACAACCTAGATGTCCATCAGCAGATGAATGGATAAGAAAGCTGTGGTACATATACATAACGGAGTATTACTCAGCCATTAAAAAGAATACATTTGAACCAGTTCTAATGAGGTGGATGAAACGGGAGCCTATTATACAGAGTGAAGTAAGCCAGAGATAAAAACACCAATACAGTATACTAACACATATATATGGAATTTAGAAAGATGGTAAGGATAACCCTGTATGCGAGACAGCAAAAGAGACACAGATGTATAGAATGGACTTTTGGACTCTGTGGGAGAGGGAGAGGGTGGGATGATTTGGGAGAATGGCATTGAAACATGTATACTATCATGTAAGAAACAAATCACCAGTCTATGTTCGATACAGGATACAGGATGCTTGGGGCTGGCACATGGGGATGATCCAGAGAGATGATATAGGGTGGGAGGTGGGAGGGTGGTTCAGGATTGGGAACTCATGTACACCCGTGGCTGATTCATGTCAATGTATGGCAAAACCAATATAGTATTGTAAAGCAAAATAAAGTAAAAATAAAAATTAAAAAAAAAAGAATCTGCCTGCAATGCAGGAGACCTGGGTTTGATCCCTGGGTTGGGAAGATCCCCTGGAGAAGGGAATGACTACCCACTCCAGTATTCTGGCCTAGAGAATTCCATGGACTTGTATAGTCCATGGGGTTGCAAAGAGTCAGACATGACTGAGTGACTTTCACTTCACTTCACAATAAATGTTTTATAATAAATAAAGAATATCTAAACCAAAAAATGAATGAATGTTCAGTGTTTGATATTTAGGGACATTGTCTGGATGTAGGAGTTGAAGGAAAGGAAACAGTCATGAATGATCCAAGGTTTATCGCTCAGGTAACTTTCTTCCTTCACTGAGATAGGCCATATAGGAGGAGGAGCAGGCGGGGACATGGATGAGGTGTTCGAGTTTAAAACTTTAACTGTGAGGTGCTTATAAGACACCCACATGACAGTGATATGTGCAAAGAATACAGATGGATATAGATGATATTGTAACAGTAGCCAACACTAAGTGCATGCTAACTTCCAGATACTGTTCTAAGAGTTCTGTAATAACTTGTTTAAGATTTCCCTATGTCTTACTACATAAGTCTCCTACATACGAACCTTCACGTTGTGAGCTTTCAAAGATGTGAGCATGCGTCCGCATGTCTAACCGTAAGTGAGTCCATGTGCGTGGCGTACATTGTCAAATGTGTGAGCCCTCTACAAGTCTCCTGTTGCTGATGCTCCTGCAGCTCTGCCCTCTCCCAGCTCTTCTCCCTCCTCCAGTCAGTAACTCTTCTTGCCTGTTCATTCCATGCCAGGCCCTGTGTTCCAGCGATTGTACTCGACTACTGTTCTTTTCAAGGTACTGTATTGCAAAATTAAAACTGTCGTCTATTTTTGTGTTTGCTTTTATGCATTATTTGTGTGGAAAGTATTATAAACCTATTACAGTACTGTAATATATAGCTGATTGTGTTAGTCAGGTACCTAGGCTAACTTTATTGGACTCATAAACAATTTGGACTTACAAATGTGCTCTTGGAATGGAACTCATCCATATATAGGGGACTTACTGTATTACTAATAGCTATTACTATTAGTATCCTTATTCACAGATAGTGAATCCAGACACAGAGAGGTTCTATAACCCATTCAAAGTCACACAGCTTATAAGTGGTAGGGAAAAGATTTAAATCCACACTGTGAATTCCCAAGACTTAAACACTATGTTGTATTGGCAGTCCATAGCAGAGACAGCACATGAATTGAAAGTACTAAAAGGAAAATGTGATTAAGCTAGGGAGCCCCTGTTAGGTGACCCAGCTTTAATGCTTGCTCTGTTCTTGTTAGCAGATATCACTTCTGCCACTAGCTGGCGTTGGATCGCTTTTTCCCACATATCTGCACAGTATCTGGGGTTGAGCTATTGTTTTCTCCCATAGTCACATCTGGGGTGACCAACTTGTCCCAGATTGTTTGGGACTAAAAGCTTTCCCAGAACATGACACTTCAACTTTGAAAAACAGAACAGTCCAGGGCAAACAGAGATAAATTGGTCACCCTGGACACATTTAACCATAACCAAAAATGGAATGCTTAGGGTTCAGCTCAGGCCACTTTCAATTTTACCAATACCTCTCTTCAAAGAGGAGAGGAGAAGGAAGTGGCAACCCACTCCAGTGTTCTTGCCTCGAGAATCCCAGGGATGGGGGAGCCTGGTGGGCTGCCCTCTATGGGGTCGCACAGAATCGGACACGACTGAAGTGACTTAGCAGCTCTTCAAAGAAGGATATTAGAACTCAGTCAAATACTGCTTCTGAGGCACAGCTTGATTACTGGGCAATCTGCTGTCAGCTAAGGACTGGTAAATTTCAATATAGTACAAGATTTCTGATTTGTTTTCCAAAAGCATTTTAAATCCTTTTAGGTTATTCTTCTCCATCTTTAGCTATTAATAGGGATACATGAATGTCCTCAACTCATTACAAGTGTCTAATTCATCAGTTTTCCTGACACCTTTTATAAAGTTTGATACCTTCAGAAGAGTTGACTTAACTCTCCTCTTTAGACCTCAGGTGGGGCATAGCAGGTAGGTCTTAAACAAATGGCAGGCCTCTAGACAGAGATCAGTGATGACGACAAGTGAAAGGAGGAAAGAACCTTGACCAATTTCTTCTTTGTACATTTGGCCAAACCTAACTCTGAACAGTTCCTCCTTTTCTGGAGCCTGAAATGGCCACCATTTTAGGAATTGAGTATGAAAGGGGCAGATGTCTACAAGACCTAATGCGTGCATTCAGTTGCTCAGTGGTGTCCAACTCTTTTGCGACCCCATGGAGCTTTCCAGGCTCCTCTGTCCATGGGACTTTCCAGGTAAGAATACAAGAGTGGGTTGCCATTTCCTCCTCCAAAGGATCTTCTATGAATCCAGAAATGATAAGATGCCCCAGACACCAGGGTGAGAGCACAGAGGGCATCTGTTACGTATTGCACTTGCAGGTTTTGCTAATTCAACAAGAAACAGGCATGATCTAGTAGCAGAGATATATCAAAGGTGCTAGAAAACATGATTTATTCCCCAAAATATTTGTATAAAAAGTACAAACTTTCTAGCTGTTATTCTTATTGGCTACATGGGGAGAGTTGGAAAGAGAATTGCAAAAAATTAAACACAAAAGCAAGAGCCTTATCAGTTGATCCTTGTAATTTCTTTCACTGGGTGAAATTATGCCTTTAAAAAAGCTGGTGCTATTTTTCAGGGAAAAAGGATACATTTCATGTGAAAAGGGGGTGAAATTTTTGAGAAGCCTTTACTACAATGTATAAAGCCGGAGTCTGCAAACTTTTTCTGATCTAGGGGTTAAAGGAACTCCCAAGATAATTGCCTAACTGCCACCATACACAGCATTAAGGATAGTGTCCACATTTTCACAAGTGTCAGTTTGTAAAAGAAAATTCATTGTTTCCTTCATAATATATATTTTAAAATGTGATAACTTGGTTACATAAAATAATGGGGGAACTATCTGTCATATTATCATTCAAAACAGAAAGAATTATTTAAGGGAATTTGTGTTTACTTTCTCTGCATAGAAGTGTGGCCACTACATACATAAAGGGCTTCCCAGGTGGCGCCAGTGGTAAATAATCATCTGCCAATGTGGGAGATGAAAGGGACATGGGTTCAATGCCTGGGTCAGGAAGATCCCCTGGAGAAGGAGATGGCAACCCACTCCAGTATTCTTGCCTGGAGAATCCCATGGACAAAGAAGCCTGGCGGGCTACAGTCCATAAGGTTGCAGAGAGTTGGACACGAGTGAGCACACATGTATATAAAACATGACCTGGGATATTTCTGTGCCTGACTTTGAATGCTTCCTAAATTCCAAAGTTGCCTCTGGTCACATACACACTAAATAGTCTTATAAATCCATTGATCTTCATTTCAGCAACAAAAGAAATACTTTCTTTCCACATTACATTTATGAAGCATTTCCATATAAATTTGCATTTCTTCCTCACAACAGTTGTGGGTGGTAGATACAGTACATGTTTATTCCAAGTTACATAGGAATCTGAGGCTCAGAGAAGCTCTGCAACTTAACTCATATCACATGTTAAAACCCCATTCTTGACTCCACAGCAAGAGCTGGTACCACGGTAGCATAAGTAAAACAACTAACTAGTTTCTATTTTTATATAACTCTAGACTCACAGTATCATTTAACAGTGGTGAGTGGACATAAACTGTGTTGAACAAATAGATATTTATTCTTAAGGACATTTATTCCAAACATAAAACTCAGTTCAAGATGCTGTACAGAGATAAGCCTGCAGAAGTCTCCTGTAACACAGTTTTCAGGATCAGAGCCAGAAAAGCCACATTATAAGGGGAAGTACATTATGCCATCCAGTAACTAAATCCCCTTGGAGAGGGTCCAAGGCATACCTATCTTATAATGAACTCTAATTTATGGCAAATAATATTTTAGTAAGACTCTGTCAGATATTTCTATTGTGGTTTTGTAAGCAATGTTGTTTTAAAAGCTGTCATGAAATGAAGATTTTGACAGATAGGTGATAACAAATTAAAGGGTCTCACACAAATTGCCATATTCCAAAGTTAATATTCATTTCATACCGCAGATTATGTTTTCCAAACCTAACAATTTGCATTTTTCTAATTTAAAATAAAAACATGTGGTGCAGATAAACTGAGTGAATTTCAGCATGAACCACAATAATTTATGAGCAATTACAGAAGCACATGT
The DNA here is from genome assembly GCF_001704415.2 of Capra hircus. Taxonomy (NCBI): domain Eukaryota; kingdom Metazoa; phylum Chordata; class Mammalia; order Artiodactyla; family Bovidae; genus Capra; species Capra hircus. Next base: position 38,959,198 of record NW_017189517.1, on the reverse strand, counting down.
ACATAGTCTCTGAGTAATTTCTCTTTCTGCTTGCTGTCAAACATCTTGAATCTGCCTGTAGTAGTCTTGCTATGGCACTGTCACCTAGAGCAATTTATACTGTACAGTTGTTATACCTATTTGTATAATATGAGTTATACGGAGTCCAATTTAAAATTCAAGTAAATGAGAAAAACAGTAATTTTTTGACATATTTTCTAAAACAAGCTAGTAACTTAAGTAGCAAGTTATTTTAACTATGCCCAATTGAAAGGGAGCTCAGTTTGTCTATCAGGTAATAACCAGAGGTTATAATCCAAATGGGTCATCTCAAATAGTTTCATGTCTTAGGCAAGGAGCACAGATTCTCAATTAGATATTCTGTTGAGTTTCCTTAACTATATTTAGATGAATTAAGGCAGTAGACTTCTCTAGTTTGAAAGCAAAGTAAATGGGAAAACTTGATGCCTTTTTGGTGAACTCAGATAAATCGAAATCAAGTAATCAATCTCAATCAATACTCTCCCACCATCCCTCACTCCCTTCCTTCTTCTCTATTAGATATATGGCTTACTTGTTAAAGTCCAGATGATTAGTTCTGGGCAGGATGAAATGAAGGGCATATGGATAAACTAGTCTGCATGTATATATACAAACATACATATAAATATTTGAACATTTTGTGAATATATATATATATATAGATTCACTTTCTGTGAACATGTGTATTCAAAGAAACTTCAACACACTTGCACAACTGAAATAGGAGATTAAAAACATGAGCAGAAATTAAAATATATATCATTCCAAGTTGCTTGTCACATTCTTGAATTATAGTGTGTGTGCATGTGTGTGTGCATGCTCAGTTGTGTCTGACTCTTTGCAACACCATGGACTGTAGCCTTCCAGGCACCTATGTCCATGGAATTTTCTAGGCAAGAATACTGGAGTAGATTGCTATTTCCTTCTTCAAAAAAAGAATTATACACTCAGTCATGTCTAACTCTTTGAGACCCCATGGACTTTAGCCCGTCAGGCCCCTCTGTCCGTGGAATTCTCCAGGCAAGAATACCAAAGTGGGTAGCCATTCCCTTCTCCAGGGGATCTTCCAGACCCAGAGATCAAACCTGGGTTTCCCGCATTGCAGACAGATTATCATCTGAGCTACCAGGGAAGCCTGTTATAGTACTGCCTGTAAATTGTGCAGTCATCCCAGGATGTAAACACAGTTATACTATTTCATCATATTGTATAACAAAAATAATATGATGGAATGAATCCAGGATGCCAGAACAATTTCCACATCTGCTTGTGCTGGGCTGTAGAATAAATGCAGGAGCCACTGAGTCATTAAAACAAGCTCACTCAAAACCATCAATGAGAAACCTAAAACTCAATAAAATATTTGTAAACAGACTGCAAAGAAAGTTTCACCGTTCTATGGATTTTCGCTGTCAAATTTTGTGCGAAAGGGGGAACACATGCAACCGAGTAGGTTAAGGCTCTAGAATAACAACAAATTTTCAGAAGAGCATGGGACTCAGGCTAGATCACTAGGTCAGGCCCTAATAGATTATGTTCTGTGAAAGTATTTTCATTTGAAAAAACAAGTATGCTCGTTTTTTAAACCAGTTCTATGTAATTTTTAATGGACTAACATTAGGCTGCGATTCATGGGGTCGCAGAGAGTCAGACACGACTGAGCGACTGAACTGAACCTTAGGCAGCCATGCAGGCTACGACGGACCTCATGGCAGAAGCGCTCTGGCTGCGATGGACCTCACAGAAGCGTGGCCAAGAGGAGCTACCCCACGTCTGAGGTCAGGGAGGTGGCCGAGAGGAGCTACCCCATGCACGAGGTCAGGGGTGGCGGCCAGGAGGAGCTACCCACAGCCTGAGGCCAGGGGTGACAGTCAAGAGGAGCAACCCCACATCCAAGGAGCGGTGGCTGCGCAGGCGCAGCAGGGCCGAGAGGAGCCACTCCACGTTCAAGGTCAGGAGGGGCGGCGGTGAGGAGATCCCCCTCGTCCAAGGTAAGGAGCAGCGGCTGTGCTTTGCTGGAGCAGCCGTGAAGAGATACCCCACGCCCAAAGTAAGAGAAACCCAAGTAAGATGGTAGGTGTTGCAAGAGGGCATCAGAGGGCAGACACACTGAAACCATACTCACAGAAAACTAGCCAATCTGATCACATGGACCACAGCCTTGTCTAACTCAATGAAACTAAGCCATGGCCGTGGGGCCACCCAAGACGGGCGGGTCATGGTGGAGAGGTCAGACAGAATGTGGTCCACTGGAGAAGGGAATGGCAAGCCACTTCAGTATTCTTGTCCTGAGAACCCCATGAACAGTATGAAAAGGCAAAATGATAGGATACTGAAAGAGGAACTCCCCAGGTTGGTAGGTGCCCAATATGCTACTGGAGATCAGTGGAGAAATAACTCCAGAAAGAATGAAGGGATGGAGCCAAAGCAAAAACAATACCCAGCTGTGGATGTGACTGGTGATAGAAGCAAGGTCTGATGCTGTAAAGAGCAATATTGCATAGGAACCTGGAATGTTAGGTCCATGAATCAAGGCAAATTGGAAGTGGTCAAACAGGAGAAGGCAAGACTGAACATCAACATTCTAGGAATCAGCTAACTAAAATGGAATGGGTAAATTTAACTCAGATGACCATTATATCTACTACTCTGGGCAGGAATCCCTTAGAAGAAACGGAGTAGCCAGCATGGTCAACAAAAGAGTCCGAAATGCAGTACTTGGATGCAGTCTCAAAAACAACAGAATGATCTCTCTTCATTTCCAAGGCAAACATTTCAATATCACAGTAATCCAAGTCTACGCCCCAACCAGTATTGCTGAAGAAGCTGAAGTTGAATGGTTCTATGAAGACCTACAAGAACTTTTAGAACTAACACCCAGAAAAGATGTCCTTTTCATTATAGGGGACTGGAATGCAAAATTAGGAAGTCAAGAAACACCTGGAGTAACAGGCAAATTTGGCCTTGGAATACGGAATGAAGCAGGGCAAAGGCTAATAGAGTTTTGCCAAGAAAATGCACTGGTCATAGCAAACACCCTCTTCCAACAACACAAGAGAAGACTCTACACATGGACATCAACAGATGGTCAACACCAAAATCAGATTGATTATGTTCTTTGCAGCCAAAGATGGAGAAGCTCTATACAGTCACCAAAAACAAGACTGGGAGCTGACTGTGGCTCAGATCATGAATTCCTTATTGCCAAATTCAGACTTAAATTGAAGAAAGTAGGGAAAACCACTAGACCATTCAGGTATGACCTAAATCAAATCCCTTATGATTATACAGTGGAAGTGAGAAATAGATTTAAGGGACTAGATCTGATAGATAGAGTGCCTGATGAGCTATGGATGAAGGTTCATGACATTGTACAGGAGACAGGCAGCAAGACCATCCCCATGGAAAAGAAATGCAAAAAAGCAAAATGCCTATCTGAGGAGGCCTTACAAACAGCTGTGAGAAGAAGAGAAGTGAAAAGCAAAGGAGAAAAGGAAATATATAGCATCTGAATGTAGAGTTCCAAAGAATAGCAAGCAGAGATAAGAAAGCCTTCCTCAGCGATCAATGCAAAGAAATAGAGGAAAATAACAGAATGGGAAAGACTAGAGATCTCTTCAAGAAAATTATAGATACCAAGGGAACATTTCATGCAAAGATGGGCTCGATAAAGGACAGAAATTGTATGGACCTAACAGAAGCAGAAGATATTAAGAAGAGGTGGAACTGTACAAAAAAGATCTTCATGACCCAGATAATCACGATGGTATGATCACTCACCTAGAGCCAGACACCCTGGAATGTGAAGTCAAGTGGGCCTTAGAAAGCATCACTGTGAACAAAGCTAGTGGAGGTGATGGAATTCCAGTTGAGCTATTTCAAATCCTGAAAGATGATGCTGTGAAAATGCTGCACTCAATATGCCAGCAAATTTGGAAAACTCAGCAGTGGTCACAGGACAGGAAAGGTTAGTTTTCATTATAATCCCAAAGAAAGGCAATGCCAAAGAATGTTCAAACTACTGCACAGCTGCACTCATCTCATATGCAAGAAAAGAAATCCTCAAAATTCTCCATGCTAGGCTTCAATAGTATATGAACCATGAACTTCCAGATGTTCAAGCTGGATTTAGAAAAGGCAGAGGAACCAGAGATCAAATTGCCAACACCCGTTGCCTCACTGAAAAAGCATGAGAGTTCCAGAAAAACATCTACTTCTGCCTTATTCACTATGCCAAAGCCTTTGACTGTGTGGATCACATTAAACTGTGGAAAATTCTTAAAGAGATCAAAATACCAGACCACTTGACCTACCTTCTGAGAAATCTGTATGTAGGTCAAAATGCAACAGTTAGAACTGGACATGAAACAACAGACTGGTTCCAAATCCAGAATGGAGCACATCAAGCTTGTATATTGTCACCCTGCTTATTTAACTTATATGCAAAGTATATCATGTGAAATGCCAGGCTGGATGAAGCACAAGCTGGAATAAAGATTGCCGGGAGAATTATTAACTTCAGATATGCAGATGTCACCACCCTTATGGCAGAAATCAAAGAACTAAAGAGCCTCGTGATGAAAGTGAAAGAGAGTGAAAAATTTGGCTTAAAGCACAACATTCAGAAAACTAAGATCATGGCATCTGGTCCCATCACTCCATGGGAAATAGATGGGAAAACAGTGGAAACAGTGTCAGACTTTATTTTTGGGGGCTCCAAAATCACTGCAGATGGTGATTGCAGCCATGAAATCAAAAGTCGCTTAATCCTTGGAAGGAAATTTATGACCAACCCAGATAGCATATTGAAAAGCAGAGACATTACTTTGCCAACAAAGGTCCGTCTATTCAAGGCTATGGTTTTTCCAGTAGTCATGTATGGATGTAAGAGTTGGACTGTGAAGAAAGCTGAGCACCGAAGAATTGATGCTTTTGAACTCTGGTGTTGGAGAAGACTCTTGAGAGTCCCTTTGACTGCAAGGAGGTCCAACCAGTCCATTCTGAAGGAGATCAGTCCTGGGTGTTCTTTGGAAGGAATGATGCTAAAGCTGAAACTCCAGTACTTTGGCCACCTCATGCGAAAAGTTGACTCATTGGAAAAGACTCTGATGCTGGGAGGGATTGGGGGCAGGAGGAGAAGGGGACGACAGAGGATGAGATGGCTGGATGGCATCACCAACTCAATGGACGAGAGTTTGAGTGAACTCCGTGAGTTGGTGATGGACAGGGAGGCCTGGCATTCTGTAATTCATGAGGTCACAAAGATTCGGACATGACTGACTGAGCTACTGAACTGAACTGAACTAAACCTTAGGCAAGTCACTTAACTCATGTAGTCTGTTTCTTATGAGAAAATGAGGGGCTTAGTCTCCATGAATTTTAAGGTTTCTTTTCATTCAAAGCTGGTGATTTTATGGTGAGGGAAAAATAATCACCCATCCTCAGGTACTGGAGTCAGCCAGATATCACGGAGCATGGTAAGGCTTGCATAAAGCTGAGTAAACTGCACTCTGTGCAGAATGAAGAGTACCAGTCTAGCCAAGGCACTTCATGTGTCTGTCCACAAATGGCTCCTCCACTGGTTAGCCTTGCTCCCTAGCTTTTCCCTTCTATGACAGTAATGGCTTTGCATGAATGTAGTGTGTTTCTATGAGACCAATTTGGAAATCTATTAGTCCACTGCCACCAAGTTAGTGCAGACATGTTTATTCCTAAAGAAAAAGAAAATCCCAGAAGGGATCCGCTAAAGGGCAAGCCTACTGTTCTATCTTATTCTCTCATTCTCCCATTTCCCCTCCTTCTTTCCTTCTTAACATTTCATTTATTTTGGTACTAGAGGAGGCAGAGAAAGACCTCTGGTAGGACTCGTGAGGAGAAGATGGAGATCTCTCACTTGCTTGGCTTCTCAATCTAAAAGGAATAATGTCAGCACTTGCTCTTTTCCCACTTCCACTCTGGACCTTTACTATCAAAACTTCCCACCAAACTTCAGGCTGTAGAGAAATGGAAAATGTCTCTTACAGGCAGTCTGGAAAAACCTAGTCTAACTCTTATTAACTTTATAAGTTGAGCAAGTCATTGAATGTCACTAAAGCTTAGTTTCTTCATCTCCAAAATGGGAAAAAAATGATACCCACTTCATAGTGCTGTGAGGAGGTTTAAACAAGATATGTATGCAAACTGCCCAGTATAATTCTTGGTACACAGTAAGTGCTATAAGTAGTGGAATTTCATCTCCCACAACCACCCGTCTGGAGCACCGTGTATTGTGAATGGAGCCAGTGGATAGTGAATGGATAGGACCACAGGGCATCCAGAAGCAAGGTGATGAGGGCAAGTAAGGTAGGGAAACAATGCTGAGAGGAAAGAGATCCTTTAGAAACTCTGTGTTGCAGAGAGGTGAAAAGACTTGCTCAGTTAGCACAGTTAGTTAATGGAAGAGATGATATGAGAGGCCATACCATTTGACTCATTCTAGAGTTCTCTTTCCTAGTCAAACCACCATCTAAACAGCTCCTCTACCTATTGCGTTATATAGCCAAAGGCAAGCAATCAGGCAGGCTCTTGCAATAGCCTTAGTAAGAGATGATGATGGCTTTGACTAGCAAGATGGTGGGGGAGATGATGGAATTTGGAATCTAAAGAATGGTAGATTGGATATGATAGGAACCAAAAAAAAATCCTTTAGGTTTTATGCCTGAGTCAAAATGAATGGAGTTACCATTTATTTAAAGAAAAGAAGTGACAAATTGCACATGAGGGGAAGGTAAGAATCAAGAACTCAGGACCGAGGTGCATTATTATTATTCAGCACCTTGTCTAAGCTTTGAAAGTAAGATACAAAAAAGGGCCTATCCATAATGAAACTTTTTTTGTCAGTCCCCCATAGTTCTGCTCATTTTTAAACTAGTGCTTGATTCTAGATCCCAAGGAGTTCATATTCTCACCTCTCAAACTGAACCTATTTTTTCAGAAAGGAAGCTAAAACACATCCACCATAAAGATAAGTAATTAACAAACAGCTTGGAATCTATCTTACATTTACAGTAAATTTTGTGTTTTAACAGCAACAAAGAAAATCTTTCCCACCTGCTGGTTAATTTGTGAAATATTACCCATTAAGCACTATCTCTTATTGCTCAATAAGAACTTCTTGATTAATAAGAATTCAGTGATGGAAAATGTACTGGGTACAATTCAGGGTACTTATCTGCCTATTCACACACTTTTCTAAAATATATCTTTTCCTGTCCTTAACTCCTATCTTGGCTTCATATGGACCAAACCCCTAACAGTCAAGACTAATTGAATTGTTGTGGACACAGCACAAAAGCATTCACTCCACTGGCTGGACGGCAACATATGACTTATGAGCTCTGGCTTGAAAAGATGAGCTTGGCAAATTATATTCCCTCTTGAATTTTTAAACTGGAAATTGGGATGATAAGTCTAAGAATTATGAAAGTTCAGTTAGAAGGTCATGGGAGACTTAGACCTAGAACCTTAGTGGGCCATGTGTAAGCCAAAGCTACAAGTGGTAGAAAGACAATAATAGTAAGAAGAATACTGCAAATATATGGAGAGAAGAGCTGAAAGAGAGAAGGAGGGAAGAAGAAAGGAGAAGGAAGGGGGAAATGGAGGCAGGGAGAGACAGAGAGAGAGAAAGAGAGAACAAAGTTGTTTTGTAATCAGCCAGATCCTGAGAGAAAATAACTTCCAATCTTGATGGCATTCCTGCACCCATTTCAATTTCCATAAGGATTGGGTGTGCTAAGGCAGAACCTGGCCTTAGAGTCCTACAAGTCCCTGAAGTTTCCATGTTATATGCTTTTCAACAGGCTTTTTCCCCGCCTTGAGCTAACGTGAAGCCAAAAATAGTGCTAAGATAGAAGGTGATTTAGTTGAACACTCTGCTTTTATAGATGGGAGAAAAAAAGAGACCTAGGAAAGTCAAGTACCATGTCTAAGTTCTCATAACACTTAAGGGGCAGATCTGGCACCGTAACACAGGGCGCTCAAATTTAGCAATAATAGAAATTCCTGTAACAGTTTCCTGTAATGGGAATTACTGTCAACACATTAAATCTTATCAATATAAATTGTATACAATCTTACCAATTTAATGTAACATTTATATGTATGACTGCATGAACTGGCACCAGTATCTGATGGAAAGGTACTTGGGAAAAGAGTCTCCAGGTCAAATAAACACATTCCCTGGTTGCTTTATAATATTAGACTCATAAAGTAAACTGTATTTTTCAGGTGATAGCAAATCTCTTCAGAGATGAGTAGCCATAGAGTTCACGTGAATCAAAAATATTTTGAAAACGAACAAATTTTAAGCACTTTACAAAATGAAACCAACAAAATGTATCATTTGTACAAATACATTCACTTTTTGGAGTGTAGCTAAGGTATGCAAATGGTGTTTAAGCTGCATGAGCTGTGAGGCAGAGCCCATAGCACAGCCCTGGGGTGTGAGAATAAAATCAACCAATCTTTACCAAGCACCCAGTGAAACACAAACTCTGTGTTCTCATTCAGTAAATATCAATGGAAGAAGAAGAGACTGTGGAGGAGGACATGCTGAAAGTCTCTGAAAGCACCTTAGACTTGGATTTGATAAAATAGTTCAAGTGCAGTCCTCATCAGCATAATATACAGGGAAATATGCTTGTAAGATAACCATCCAAATCCTCATGAGATAATAAAAGGAAACAATCATGGAAAATGTTTTTAACAACTGTGAATCTAGAAGGGAGTTCCCAGTTGACACAGTGGTAAAAAAAATCTACCTGCCAAGCAGGGGACGTGGGTTAGATCCTTGGGTTGGGAAGGTCGCCTGGAGAAGGAAATGAGAATCCCATGGACAGAGGAGTCTGGTGGGCTACAGTCCATAGGGTTACAAAGAGTTGGACACGACTTAACGACTAAACACCACCATGAACAACAATGGGTCTAGAGCTGGATGAGGTAGGATGGGGTTCTAGGAAACAAGATATGCTGTCTGTACTGAAGAGGCTCCTGATGTCTCTCACCACAAAGGTAAAGCATAGTCACATTGAAAGCCAGTTTAATAGAAGGCATGCAGTTTATGCAATGTACTTACTGAAAGTGTGATTTTAAGGTCTCCAGAACTTCAGCGCATGCAAAATCACTGCCAGTGGAGTGGGCATTCACTTCATCCTGTTAGAGCATCTATTATGGACAAGGTGTCTTGTTCCCAGTGCCTTTTCAGGACAAGCCCTCTTACAGGAGGGAGCGCTGAAGCTTGAAGGATGGGAACATTTTGATAGACACTTCTGGTCATCTGGACTCTAACCCTCCCACTCTCCCCACTCAGCCCCCATTCAGTAGGGTGGGGGAGACAATTCAGCCTTTCACAAAACCTTATCAAATTTCCTGCCAAAAGGCTTTGCACATCTGCATCCATCTCATCAGCTCTGTTCCCAGCGCCATCCTATTGAAAGGCTTCATTAATTCACATCTGAACCTTATTATAACCCCCTAACCAGGCCTCCTCTCTCCACTCTTTCCTCCCGCTAATCTACCCTGCACACAGCTGCCAGATTCATCTTCCTGAAATGCCAATTTCATCATGTCTCTATGCATTTTCTACAGGATACATTTTAAATTCCTTTGCCTGNGGATTTCCTAGGCCAAGAATGGTGGAGTGGGTGGCCACTTCCTACTCCAGGGGATCTTCCTGACCCTGGTATCGAAACTGGCTCTCCTGTTTGGAAGCAGATTCTTTAACACTGAAGCACCGGGGAAGCCCTTTTCAAGAAGACAGAACGTTCAATTCTACCTAATCGCATTTTTCTTGAAATTTTCTTTTAATAAGGGCAATTGTGTTAGACTCACAGTGGGAATGTGAGTTGATAGTGTACATAGGCTACAAAGATATAATGCTGAGATCAGAAATGATACAGAGACCTGGAGAAGTGAAAAGACAAATACCAAGAAAAGTCCATGGAAAGAAGCTACAAAGGTAGCGTAGTAAAAGTCAGAACCTTTTTAAGACCATAAACACACTATACCTTGAACTGACTGGGTGACTCACTATTGATGAATTGATTAATAAAGGCAATTCTCATCTTTCAAAGTGATAACTGCTTTTTCTAATAAGAGGAAAACATCTTCCCTGGTCCCACACACTGGTTTTAGGGTGATGTTTTTAAGTATATACAAGTTGTAGGATTATTCTTCCTCTACTGAAATACCATACCTTCTCAGGTGATCCTCTCTATTTTGGGAGCTCACATTTTCTCCTCTGGGTCTTTATTTCCCATCATATAGTGTGCATTTGTAAGATGGTTGTGGATAGAGGTATGATGAAGTTTGTGGTCATCAAGTAAAGGAATCTTCAGTGGATAAACAGAGTTGGACATGTGGTGTTGGCTTAAGGAGCACCATCCTCATCCAGAATATATGGAATAGGAACCCATATATGGCACAGTTTCAGGTATCAGTAAAACTTGGACATTCCTTCTCCTTCCCTCACTCATATGAGCACATGGAATTTCACTGGTTAAATGATGTTCAGTTAGCTGAAGGCATTAATCTTTGGTGCAATCCTCCTAGACACAAATCAAGTTGTCACTAATCACTGGCCTTTTCATGTAAATGCAGTGTATGAGCCTCTATTTGTAAAGGGAAGGGAAAAAACAACAATGAGAGTGTAAGCTCTCCAGTCCAGATAAAGGGCCTACAACAGGACTGCTAGATCTGGACAGGTAAATAGCCTACTTCACACTTTGGTCTCAAGTGGGCCTGTCCGAGAGGGTCAGTAATAATGTTTATCAGGAAACTGAATGGATAATGCTGATCCCTCCTATTCACTGGCTTTAGGAATTAAAGGTTGGTGTCATATTATTAGATGCTGTAGGGGGCACAGAAGAAGCATAAAAGCTCATAGACTTTTTAAAAAAAATTTTTAAATATTAATTTATTTTCATTGGAGGCTAATTACTTCACAATATTGTGGTGGTTTTTGTCATACTTTCACATGAATCAGCCATGGGTGTACGTGTGTCCCCCATCCTGAACCCCCTCCCACCTCCCTCCCCATCCCATCTCTCAGGGTTGTCCCAGTGCACCGGCCCTGAGCACCCTGTCTCATGCATTAAACCTGGACTGGTGGTCTATTTCACATATGGTAAGCTAGAAGGAACCTCAGCAGACTGAAAGAAATACAACAAACATGTGCATGAGTACAAATGAGAATGAGAGAGGTCTAATGAGAGGTGCTCAACATTAGTTGGTTTGAACAGATTTTCAATTAGAGAACAAATGTGATAAAATATAATTTTGATCTCCTTTTAATACCGTTTTGATTTGTGTAACTTTCCAACACTCCAATCCTTTTAGTGGAGTGTTTCCTTCTGAGTATGGGCAAATTCTTACCATAGTTTTACAAAAACCTCTCTGTTACCTTAAATAAGCTTAGCCTTGAGATCTATACACTCTTTGGAGACAACATATCCGCAATTTTTAAATTAATTTTTGAAAAATTAAGTGTGAATAATACTTCAAGCATTTAGCTTTTTCAGCAAGGGCTTTGTATTATCTTGCAAAATGATTATCTTTTCTATACAGGTATTTTTGGTTTTGGTTTTAAGTCAAACTTTTAAGACCAGGTGATTCTCAAGAGTAAATAATGAATTGCATATTTGAATGGCTTCCCTGAAAGTTAGGGTGCATCCTATTAACCCAGAAATGCCAGTGTGATGTAGTGCAAATAGAGTTTTTTTCCCCCCTAGATAGCAGTTGGCATCTTGGCAGTACATGCATTTCAGCCTGTTTTATTACTTTACCATGGTGTAAGAGTTTTGCTAATTATGAGATGGACTTTGAGTGTTTTCTTTGCATGCCTGTTAGTGGTAATAGATTTTACGTGTGTGTGTGTGTGTGTGTGTGTGTGTGTGTAAGATACAATTTTGCCTTTTATCATCATTTGTTTCTTTCTCTCTTTCTCTTTTTAAACCAAACTTATGTTTGCTTCTTAGATCCACAAGGGAACTATCCACTGTCTTTTAATGTTTACATTAGAAAGTTTAATGGAAGAGAGAGAATGTCACTGTGGTAACTGGCCATTTCCCTTGTCTTAATAGCGTTTCCAAAGCAAAGGAGTTTTTTTTTTTTTTTTTTTTTTGGATAGCAATGTTCAGCAAAGGTCATTCGTACCATTTCATCTTTGATTCACTCATTCTTATATTTTCCTAAGTGTTTTGAGAGCCTTCATCAATGGGCTTACCCAAGACTCCAGCCCTACTATTTGATGTTTGCTGCATGGCATGGGCTAAAAAAGGGTGAACAAAACAGAAATCACCAAAAGCAGTCTGAGAATTCTGCAGATCTCAGAACTAACAAAGGTTCCTAACATTGGTAAGTCCCAGCTCCAAACAAAATTTTAACCATAGCATGTAAATTACTTATGACTTCATAGTAGAGACAGAAGGAGGTAGGGGATCTCAGGATAAATTACTGCTGAGATGAGTGAGAAGTGGAAGGGGAAAGTGTTGGTGGGGTGACAGTCTTGGAAACCTGAGGGTGGCATCTTGAATGGGATTGAAGAGTAAGAAATTTAATTAAAAATGACAACATATGGTTAAGGACTTGGGCTTTGTCTTCTAGTCTTGGTTCTGCCTCTGTGAGCCTGCCTCCTCATCATATGAAGATGGGGTAATAATTTAACTTCCTACTATTGCTATGAGATTCAAAGGAGATTATATATGTAAATCAGTTAATGAAGTGACTGGCACATAGTAAGTGTTCAATAATGGAAAATGTGTTAATATTCAAATCTCAATGTTTAGTATGCCCTGCCCCCAGGATTTTTCCTTTTATTAAAGTATGTCTGAATCTGGACATCAAAGCAAGGAAAATATAGCTTGTGACATCTCTGCTTTTTTTTTTAATCGAGAAGTGTGCAAATCAGCATTTAACAGAGGGATGCATTTACACCATTCAGTGGAATGAAATACAATTTTATGGCAAGTATGGCTACACAGTAGTTTGTCCAGACCAAAGTTATGGGGGCATGTGAGTTTGTTTCTCCTCTCTGGCTATGATGAATAATGCTGCTATGAACATTCTTGTGCAAGTCTTTAATTGTGGTGGCATTGCTATTAGTATTAGCAGCAGTATTTACTACTGTTGGAGAAAGCAATGGCACCACACTCCAGTAGTTAGGATACTACCTGACATAATTCACCATAATTTATGCATTGACACCTACAGAAAAACAAAGCAACTAACTCCCGATGCCCCTTAAAGAAGCATCCCTGAAAACAAAACAAAAAGCAGCTGCCTTTAAATAAATTTAAAAAATTGAAAGATCCCTCTAGGAAACCAAGTTTAGGTTTTCTAAAGGCAAAAGGCTTTCTAGGTTCCCAGCTTAAGGGTCGTATTCAGTTGCCCCTCACTTAAAGTAATAAGTTCCTGAAAAGCAAGTGACGCTCATGTTGTGGGCCTACTGTTGATATATATTAGTACCAACTGTGTGTCCAGCTTGTAGAACTGGTTCTTTAAATGGGGACAGAGGACTAAATACACACACACACACACACACACACTGCAATGGAGAATGATAAAATGCGATGTCGTTGAGTTCTAATTTATGTAGTACCATAGAATTTCAACAAAAGTAAGGTAGGGTGGGGTACTCAGGTTAAGTAGTCAATGAAATCATATATTTACTTTCTCTTTCATTGTAGTTTCTTTGGTTCCTAGTTCTTGTCCTACTCACATCTCTTATAAGAAGGAAATGAGTTATTCTGACTTGAACTGTGATAAGTGTGCCAAGTAAAAGGATTCAGTCAGGTGAGATGACTGTGGAGGAGGGTTTCTCATAGTGTGATGCAAGGAAATTCCTTCAACTGAGCAAACTAGAGCACATGCAGAAAATGCATGGAAGTTGGACCCCCAAATAGTCATTTTTATCACACTCTCTGGGTGATTTTGATATACACTGGTTTGAGAACAGTGAAGTGGAGGCCTTGATGTTATGCTTGCTTTATCTGCATCAGTTATCCAAATGTAACCTGATGAGAAAGACACTTCCTTGACTCCTACAATATGACTCAATAAATCTAGTATAATATGCACTATGCATATAGTAAGCATTCAGTCACCTGAACTGAAATGCCTAGGATGTTGATCTGGAAGGAGTCTTGAACATATCACCCCAAAACATGCTGCTCTAGAATATTGATTATTTTGTGCTGAAAGTACTTGAAAAATTGCAGGTGCAGGAGCAAGTCTCTGACCTCCCCTCTTTCTGCATAAAAGCAGGTCATAAATTTTCCAGTGAAAAATGTGCCCTCCTTATACCAGGGAAAGGAGAGCGTTCTTATCACTGGAGACTAGAGTAAGTGCTAAAATGAATCTGTACAAATAAACTTTCTGAATAGCTCTTATTCTCCAATAGTTTACCCTATAGATTTCTTATTCACTATTCCACAAATTACTGCCCCTAGCTGAAGTCCCTTAGTTTTGCACATCCCCTCAATTTATCATTCTTTGTGGTATACAAGCTTTGGGGGCCTAATGGGTTCTTTGGGTCATCATTTTCCTTTGGAAGATTCCTGTGTGCATGTAAAACTATTAAATAGAATTTGTATGCTTTTCTTACTTTAGCCAGTTTTAGGTCAGTTTAATTGTTAGTCTCTGCCAGAGAACTTGGGATAGTAGAGTGAAATGTTTTCTTCCTTACAATTATTTATATAATGCTATTCTTAGAATTGTATAATCTTCAAGGCTAATGTTCTATAGGGAAGGTAGGAACAATGCCAGTAACGAAATGGGAGATGCACATCAATAAAAGGACACTTTTAGTAAGTGAAAAGTAACTGTAAGTTTAATAAATTTGAAATCAGAGCAAATAAATTTTTCAAGTAAATCCAATTTTGTTCATAATGGGAAGGGGGTCTCTCACAACCAAAGGAAAATAATTGAGTACTTTGATCACACTTTTAAGTTTTTGAATTTGTCTTTGAAAATACATAGCTTTTAAAAAAACATCAAGGACTCACTTTTTTTTAACATAAATTTATTTATTTTAATTGGAGGTTAATTACTTTACAATATTGTATTGGTTTTGCCATACATTAACATGAATCCACCACAGGTATACACGTGTTTCCCATCCTGAACCCCCCCCCCCTCCTCCCTCCCCGTACTATCCCTCTGGGTCGTCTCAGTGCACCAACCCCAAGCATCCAATATCATGCATCGAACCTGGACTGGTGATTCCATCAGCAGATGAATGGATAAGAAAGCTGTGGTACATACACACAATGGAGTATTACTCAGCCATTAAAAAGAATACATTTGAGTCAGTTCTAACGAGGTGGATGAAACTGGACCCTATTATACAGAGTGAAGTAAGCCAGAAAGTAAAACACCAATACAGTATACTAATGCATATATATGGAATTTAGAAAGATGGTAATGATAACCCTTTTTGCGAGACAGCAAAAGAGATACAGATGTGTAGAACAGTCTTCTGGACTCTGTGGGAGAGGGAGAGGGTGGGATGATTTGGGAGAATGGCATTGAAACATGTATAATATCATATATGAAAGGACTCTCACTCTTAAGGGGGCTTTCCCAATGAGTCAGTGTATAAAAAATCTGCCAGCAATGCAGGAGACACAAGAGACCCAGGTTCAATACCTGGATCAGGAAAATCTCCTGGAGAAGGAAATCACAACCCACTGGAATATTCTTGCGTGGAGAATTCCATGGACAAGGGAAACTTGCAGGCTACAGTCCATGGGGTTGCAAAGATTGGGACATGATTGAGCATACAGACAGACACAAGATTTTCGCATGTAACTTAAGTCTAAGAGATGGCACTGGTAGCTTAACACAGAGTAGGGGGGTGCTGAGAACTGAGTATGGATAGAATGGAATTGGTGGGGGAGGAAGCAGAGCTTATGTGGCATTGAAAAGAAAAACAAAAACATAAATGGATTAGAAAATAGAGGTAAAAGGAAAACAGTTTGTAGTAAGAAGCTTGGAAGAGAATGACTAAGAGGAAAAGCACTGCAGAGCCCAAGCCATTTCATAGTTGAGTTACAGCAAAAAAAGAAAAAAAAGACTACTCGGGAATGTAAGAAAGCAAGCTGTTCCTCATCTGCTTTTAGGTAAGCTACTAAGTGTAGCTTCCCTGATGGCTCAGACTGTAAAGAATCTGCCTGCAGTGCTTGCGATCCAGGTTCGATCCCTGTGTTGGGAAGATCCCCTAGAGAAGGGAATGGTGACCCATTCCAGTATTCTTGCCTGGAGAGTCCTATGGACAGGAGAGCCATGCAGGCTCCTCTGAGTATGAATAGAATGTTCCAGCCTCAACTTACATTCCAGCCTCAACTTTTCCCAATGGGAAAGTCCATGGGGTTGCTAAGAGTTGGCCACGACTGAGTGACTAACACACACCAAATGTAGCACAGAGGCTTTCCAAGAGAAGACCCTTGGCCAAACATAGAACCAAACCCCATGATGTGCCTGAAATCCCCACCATTAAACTCATTATTTGGGTTAAGGTGTTGTATGTCTTGGTGTCATTCCTTAAAGGTCATCTGAAATTGACTGGAAGGATTAGAATACCAACAGCATTGATATGGGACATGTACCCTTCACAGAAAGTCTTTAAGAATACTTTTAAGTGTGCCTGCTACTCTAGGGCTACCCTGGTGGCTCAGATGGTAAAGAATCCACCTGCAATGCAGGAGACTCCGGTTCCATCACTGGGTTGGGAAGATCCCCTGGAGGAGGGCGTGACAACCCACTCCAGTGTTCTTGCCTGGAGAATCCCATGGACATAGGAACCTGGTGGGCTACAGTCCGTGGGGTCACACAGAGTCAGACATGGCTGAGTGACTAAGCACAGTTACTCTAGAGGAATGAAACATTTTATGACATGACCTATCCAGCCTCAACTTTTCCCAGTCCCTATGCCCTTGCTCATTACACTCCAGCCATAAATGGACACACAATCTTTTGTGCTTCCGTACCTTTGTATGTACCATTCTGTCTGCTGAGAATGCCCTGTCTTTCTACCAACCTGAGCTCAAAAATATCTCCTCTGTGAAGCTTTCCTTGTGTTGCCTTTTCTTATACTTCCATTGAAATTTACATATGCCTTACTTTGAGCAATAGCATTAATGTATTGTAACTAGTGATTTCAGTATCTATGATCTGTAAACCATAGTTTCTTGCTCCTAAACCAATTGTTGCTTATTTCATAATCACATGTATCACATGGTAGAGGCTGCACTGTGTTTAAAATCTGAGGCACTAGAGTTAGAGAAACTTGACTTAGAATTCCTGCTCTGGCATTTTCTAGCTGTGTCATCTTGAAAAATTTACACAACCTCTCTGAGTTAAAACCAGGGTTAATAACAACAACAATTTTTAATAGCATATATTTCATGTCCAGCTTTTTGCGACTCCATGGACTGCAGCATGCAAGGCTTCCCTGTCCTTCACCATCTCCCAGTGCCTGCTTAAACAAACTCATGTCCATTGAGTTCGTGATGTCATCCAACCATCTCATCCATCTCATCCTCGGTCATCCCCTTCTCCTCCTGCCTTCAACCTTTCCCAGCATCAGAGTGTTTTCTGAGTTGGCTCTTCGCATCAGATAGAGTATTGGAGCTTCAGCTTCAGCATTAGTCCTTCCAATTAACAGTCAGGACTGATTTCCTTTAGGATGGACTGGTTTGATCCCCTTGCAGTCCAAGGGACTTTCAAGAGTCTTCTCCAACAACACAGTTCAAAAGCATCAATTCTTTGGCACTCAGGCTTCTTTATGGTCCAACTCTCACAGTATATATTATAGAGAGATTTAAATGAAATATCACATGCACATGAAAGTCCTTAGTCTGCTGAGATATTTTAAGCCTACATATAAGGAAAAATACAAAAGAAACAAGACTAGGAGTCAAAAATATTGGAGTGTTATTTTGAGTTTCTGCACTGACTCACTTTTTATTCCTAGCAAGTTACCGAAAACAATTTTCTACAAAAATCATAAAGAAAATGGTCTCTAAACTTCTCTGTGTGATCACTGAATTTAAACAGAGGAGGTAACCTAAAAGGGGGCTTCCCTTGTGGCTCAAATGGTAAAGAATCTGCCTGCAATGTGGGAGAGGCAGTTTTGATTCCCGGGTGGGGAAGATCCCCTGGAAAAGGGAATGACTACCCACTCCAGTATTCTTTTTTACAGCTTCCCCTGTGGCTCTGACAGTAAAGAATCTGCCAGCAGTGGAGATCAGGGTTAAATTCCTGGGCCAGGAAGATCCCCTGGAGAAGGAAATGACAATCCACTCAAGTATTCTTGCTTGGGAAATCTCATGAACTGAGGATCCTGGCAGGCTTTGCCTGAGACCCCAACTCTTTCACTTTCAGCGTAAAAGGATATTGGAGCTTCTCAGAGTGAGGTAGCTGAGAAATGCCAGATGTTGCTATGCTGCTGCTGCTGCTAAGTCGCTTCGGTCGTGTCCGACTCTGTGCGACCCCATAGATGGCGGCCCACCAGGCTCCCCTGTCCCCGGGATTCTCCAGACAAGAACACTGGAATGGGTTGCCATTTCCTTCTCCAATGAGTGAAAGGGAAGTCGCTCAGTCATGTTCGACTCTCAGCGACCCCATGGACTGCAGCCTACCAGGCTCCTCCATCCATGGGATTTTCCAGGCAAGAGTACTGGAGTGGGCTGCCATGTTTCTATGGCCATCTGAGAAATAGCCAATTATCTTAATCACCTGCCTGCCTGTTAAGTCACTTCAGTCATGTCCGACTCTGTGTGACCCCATAGACAGTAGTCCGCCAGGCTCCTCTGTCCATGGGATTCTCCAGACAAGAATACTACAGTGGGTTGCCATTCCCTTCTCCAGGGGATCTTCCTGACCCAGGGATTGAACCCACATCTCATGTCTCCTGCACTGGCGGCTGGGTTCTTTCACACCACCTGGGAAGCCCTTGTTACCATTTCTTGAGGGCTTTTTATGTGCCCAGGCACTAGGCCAGGTATTTTATTTATAGTTCTCTGTTTTTCATTATGTATAAACCAAGGCTGATTAGGCAAGCATGCAATGAGAGTATTCAACTATGGAATTGGGTAGCCTGAGAATTTATGATTCTTTTCTTCAGTACTTTTGCTTTCTTATAGAATTATTTTGTCTTTTCTTCTTTCACTGTTTCTCTGGACATTTTTTTTCTTTTTTTCAAAGCAATAAGAAAAGAGCTATCCCTTCATCCATGATTTGAAGTCCTCTTCAAGTCTGGAAGCTAGTTCAGAGGGAAAGCCATAAAAGTTGAAACACAGTTCTATAAAATACAGCCATAAGTGCCTTCTTACTGGAGTGAGGTTACTGCTAAGGTATAATTAGTAGTAACACATATATTAGCAATTAGAAAGTCAGGGGAATTGAGACGTGAACAAAAGACCATCTGTTATGAGAGAAATATCCAACCCTCAAAATCGGTAGGTAATAGATGCTCTTGTCTTGAAACATAATAAATAGCTAAAGAATAACAAAAGAATGTCTTGTTGCCTGATAAAAATACTCTTGGGAATTCCCCCAAAAGAACCACACAATAATAATAACAGTTTTGATTTTTTTAAAAATTGAGTGAGAAATAAGTGGCAGCAATTTTCCTCTGACCTTATTCCTGTGTTCAGGGACTTCCTCAAAAGTAATTGTAGACCTCAACTGTTAATTGTTAAAGAAAGCAATTTCTGGTTAGGATTACAACAGCCTTTGAGTTTAAAATATATTTAACTCGTTATGCAAATCACATGAAGGATATTTGCTTTACCTCCTGAATGTATCCAACCATGAGGTCATAGGGGCCCCTGGAGAGCAGAGCAAAGGGCCCAGACTTTGGAGCCAGGGAAACCTGAGTGTTAAAGTTTTGTCTTCCCCACTTTATGTGAGATCCTTGACTATTTCATTAAACATCAATTTCCTTCTTTATGAGATGGAAGTACTGTTTTCCAGCTCATAGGGTTATTGCGACATTTAAAGGAAACAATGCAAACATTTAGCCCAGTGCTATTGCTGCTGCTGTTTTTGTTATTGTTGTTTGTGGTGGTGGTCTCCCTGTTACAGAATTCTGGGCAGGATAGGCCAGGGAGTTTTCCTGAATGACAGTTTGATGTCTTTACCTATTGAAGGCAGATTGATGTGGGATCTCTAAAATGAAGATAGATAAAATTAGTACTAACTACACAGGGTTATAGGCTTCCCAGGTGACTCAGAGGTAAAGAGTCTGCCTACAATGCAGCAGATGTGGTTTTGATCCCTGGGTCGGGAAGATCTCCTGGAGAAGGAAATAGCAACCCACTCTAGTAGTCTTGCCTGGAGAATTCGATCGACAGAGGAGCCTGGCAGGCTATGGTCCATGGGGTCAGAAAGAGTCAGACACAACATAGCAACTAAACAGCAACAGCAACATAGAGCTATGTGAATGCAAGGAGCTCATGGAAGTAAAACAGCACAGTACCTGACATGTGTTAAGCACTCAATTAATGTTAGCTATGATTATTATTATTTAGCATAGTGGCTCATAGGCTTTTGAATGGTATTGGCCTTTATTTGTTAGTCCCAGGAGTCCTCCTGTACAGTGTTTGATTATCAGAGTGCAGAGATTCCACAGCATTGGCTAGTTTCTGGGGAAAACCCACATTGCTGCTGGACTTGAGTGTTGATTCAGCAAGGTGAACAGAGCAGAGATAGAGAAATGATGCCTCTTATATAATGTAGATTAGATATGAGGGAGTGAGGATTTTATGCTAAATTAAGGTGACTAAGCATTCATTTAAAGATGTTCCACCCCTACCTTCACATATCCATTTTCATTTGATTTATCATGCTTATTAGAACAGTGTCAGCAGGTTTCTAAGACGGAGCCACAGTGAAAAATACGTTGATGTCCTGTTCTCTTCAATTTCAATCTGATTGTCGGATCTAACTTAGGGAGGTGGACTTGAATCATTTCCAGATAACCTATGTGTACATTCTGCAAATCCCTTGACATGCACTCAAGTCAAAGTCCTGGTTGGCATTCAGTGCTAGTGCAAGGTCAGTGCTCCAACACGGCTGTCAATCCAGCTCTTTAGTGCTTATTTCCTCAGTAAGACTGTTGATGTTAATTTCAGTGTGCTATGGCTCCAGGACCATCTAAGGGACTACGTGGATCAGGGAGAACTATCCTGAGGAGGTCACCTTCACATTTTTATCCCTGTAAATCAAAGAAAAATCGAAATCAATCTGTGAGAATGGAGGGAAAGCCCAATCTTAGGTATGATCCTGGGAGTTTTTGATGGCTATGGAGCTTGTAAACAAACAAGATAGCTAAGAAATGCGGACTCCTCCTTTGTCTGCCATACTAGGTTGCTGTTCAGTCCATCAGCAGTATGCATGACTGCATGCACGCTCAGTCGCTTCAGTCGTGTCTCACTCTGTGTGTCTCTATGGACTGTAGCCCCCCAGGCTGCTCTGTCCATAGGATTTTTCCAGGCAAGAATACTGGAGTGGATTGACATGCCCTCCTCCAGAGGATCTTCCTGGCCCAGGGATCAAACCAACATCTCTTACTTCTTCTGCATTGGCTGGCAGGTTCTTTACCACTAGTGCCACCTGGGAAGCCCCATCGTCAGTACAGGGCTTCCCAAAACACGAGCCATGGCCAGGGACATCTCTGCCACTGGTATCTATTTTGTGAACAAGGAGATTCTCAGGAGATTGTTTCAGGAGGCTCAAATATTTAAGATAAAGTTCAGCTGCTTTCATTTACTCCAATTGTTCCCATTCTGTTAAGTTTAGTTATTCTTTAGATGATATTGATCATGAATGAACTGCCCAGGGCGGTAAGTGGGCATTTGCCTGCGGTAAGTTAACCTGAGCCTCTTTCTTCCTTTGATTCCTTCCTTCCTACCACCACCCCCATTTACTCAAGTAGTAAATAATACTTGAGCATATATCTACCATATGTCAGAGAGTAGAGCTGGAGATACATTACAGCAATCAAATCACACATGACCCTTGCCCTTGGTTCAGTTCAGTTCAGTCTCTCAGTCGTCTCCGACTCTTTGCAACCCAATGAATCACAACACGCCAGGCCTCCTTGTCCATCACCATCTCCCGGAGTTCACTCAGACTCACGTCCATCAAGTCAGGGATGCCATCTAGCCATCTCATCCTCGGTCGTCCCCTTCTCCTCCTGCCCCCAATCCCTCCCAGCATCAGAGTCTTTTCCAATGAGTCAACTCTTCACATGAGGTGGCCAAAGTACTGGAGCTTCAGCTTTAGCATCATTCCTTCCAAAGAAATCCCAGGATTGATCTCCTTCAGAATGGACTGGTTGGATCTCCTTGCAGTCCAAGAGACCCTCAAGAGTCTTCTCCAACACCACATTTCTAAAGCATCAATTCTTCGGTGCTCAGCCTTCTTCACAGTCCAACTCTCACACCCATACATGACCACAGGAAAAACCATAGCCTTGACTAGACGGATCTTAGTTGGCAAAGTAATGTCTCTGCTTTTGAATATGCTATCTAGGTTGGTCATAACTTTTCTTCCAAGGAGTAAGCGTCTTTTAATTTCATGGCTGCAGTCACCATCTGCAGTGATTTTGGAGCCCCCAAAAATAAAGTCTGACACTGTTTCCACTGTTTCCCATCTATTTCCCATGAAGTGATGGGACCAGATGCCATGATCTTCGTTTTCTGAATGTTGAGCTTTAAGCCAACTTTTTCGCTTTCCTCTTTCACTTTCATCAAGAGGCCTTTTAGTTCCTCTTCACGTTTTGCCATAAGGGTAGTGTCATCTGCATATCTGAGGTTATTGATATTTCTCCCGGCAATCTTGATTCCAGCTTGTGTTTCTTCCAGCCCAGCGTTTCTCATGATGTACTCTGCATAGAAGTTAAATAAGCAGGGTGACAATATACAGCCTTGATGTACTCCTTTTCCTATTTGGAAC
Organism: Capra hircus; assembly: GCF_001704415.2. Lineage (NCBI taxonomy): Eukaryota > Metazoa > Chordata > Mammalia > Artiodactyla > Bovidae > Capra > Capra hircus. Next base: position 38,936,182 of record NW_017189517.1, on the reverse strand, counting down.
CAGTCTGTTGTTCCATGTCCAGTTCTAACTGTTGCTTCCTGACCTGCATACAGATTTCTCAAGAGGCAGGTCAGGTGGTCTGGTATTGCCATCTCCTTGAGAATTTTCCACAGTTTATTGTGATCCACACAGTCAAAGGCTTTGTCATAGTCAATAAAGCATAAACAGATGTTTTTCTGGAACTCTGTTGCTTTTTCAAAGATCCATTGGATGTTGGCAATTTGGTCTCTGGTTCTTCTGCCTTTTCTAAAACCAGCTTGAACATCTGGAAGTTCACGGTGCATGTTTGGCTGAAGCCTGGCTTGGAGAACTTTGAGCATTACTTTACTAGTGTGTGAGTTGAGTGCAATTGTGTGGTAGTTTGAGCATTCTTTGGCATTGCCTTTCTTTGGGATTGGAATGAAAACTCACCTTTTCCAGTCCTGTGGCCACTGCTGAGCTTTCCAAATTTGCTGGCATAAGGAGTGCAGCACTTTCACAGCATCATCTTTCAGGATTTGAAATAGCTCTACTGGAATTCCATCACCTCCACTAGCTTTGTTTGTAGTGATGGTTTCTAAGGCCCACTTGACTTCACATTCCAGGATGTCTGGCTCTAGGTGAGTGATCACACCATCGTGATTATCTGGGTCATGAAGCTCTTTTTGGACAGTTCTTCTGTGTAGTCTTGCCACCTCTTCTTAATATCTTCTGCTTCTGTTAGGTCCATACCATTTCTGTCCTTTATCAAGCCTATCTTTGCATGAAATGTTCCCTTGGTATCTCTAATTTTCTTGAAGAGATCTCTAGTCTTTCCCATTCTGTTATTTTCCTCTATTTATTTTCATCGATCGCTGAAGAAGACTTTCTTATCTCTTCTTGCTATTCTTTGGAACTCTGCATTCAGATGCTTATATCTTTCCTTTTCTCCTTTGCTTTTCACTTCTCTTCTTTTCACAGCTATTTGTAAGGCCTCCCCAGACAGCCATTTTGCTTTTTTGCATTTCTTTTCCATGGAGATGGTCTTGATCCCTGTCTCCTGTACAATGTCACGAACCTCATTCCATAGTTCATCAGGCACTCTATCTACCAGATCTAGGCCCTTAAATCTATTTCTCACTTCCACTGTATAATCATAAGAGATTTGATTTAGGTTCTACCTGAATGGTCTAGTGGTTTTCCCTACTTTCTTCAATTTAAGTCTGAATTTGGCCATAAGGAGTTCATGAACTGAGCCACAGTCAGCTGGTCTTGTTTTTGTTGACTGTATAGAGCTTCTCCATCTTTGGCTGCAAAGAATATAATCAATCTGATTTTGGTGTTGGCCATCTGGTGATGTCCATGTGTAGAGTCTTCTCCTGTGTTGTTGGAAGAGGGTGTTTGCATTTTCTTGGCAAAACTCTATTAGTTTTTGCCCTGCTTCATTCCGCATTCCAAGGCCAAATTTGCCTGTTACTCCAGATGTTTCTTGACTTCCTACTTTTGCATTCCAGTCCCCTATAATGAAAAGGACATCTTTTTTGGGTGTTAGTTCTAAAAGGTCTTGTAAGTCTTCATAGAACTGTTCAACTTCAGCTTCTTCAGCATTACTGGTTGGGGCATAAACTTGGATTACTGTGATATTGAATGGTGTGCCTTGGAAACAAACAGAGATTATTCTGTCATTTTTGAGATTGCATCCAAGTACTGCATTTCGGACTCTTCTGTTGACCATGATGGCTACTCCATTTCTTCTGAGGGATTCCTGCCTGCAGTAGTAGATATAATGGTCACCTGAGTTAAATTCACCCATTCCAGTCCGTTTTAGTTCGCTGATTCCTAGAATGTCGACGTTCACCCTTGCCATCTCTTGTTTGACCACTTCCAATTTGCCTTGATTCATGGACCTGACATTCCAGGTTCCTGAAGTTGGTGATGGACATGGAGGCCTGGCGTGCTGCAATTCATCAGGTCACAAAGAGTCGGACATGACTGAGTGACTGAACTGACTGATGCAATATTGCTCTTTACAGCATCTGACCTTGCTTCTATCACCAGTCACATCCACATCTGGGTATTGTTTTTGCTTTGGCTCCATCCCTTCATTCTTTCTGGAGTTATTTCTCCACTGATCTCCAGTAGCATGTTGGGCACCTGCTGACCTGGGGAGTTCCTCTTTCAGTGTCCTATCATTTTGCCTTTTCATACTGTTCATGGGGTTCTCAAGACAAGAGTACTGAAGTGGTTTGCTATTCCCTTCTCCAGTGGACCATTCTGTCCGACCTCTCCACCATGACCCACCCGTCTTGGGTTGCCCGGCGGGCATGGCTAGGTTTCATTGAGTTAGACAAGGCTGTGGTCCTAGTGTGATTAGATTGACTAATTTTCTGAGTATGGTTTCAGTGTGTCTGCCCTCTGATGCCCTCTTGCAACACCTACCATCTTACTTGAGTTTCTCTTACCTTGGGAGTGGGGTATCTCTTCTCGGCTGCTCCAGCAAAGCACAGCCTCTGCTGCTTATCTTGGACAAAGGATATCTCCTCACCACCGCCCTTCTTGACCTTCAACGTGGGATAGCTCCTCTAGGCCCTCCTACGCCCCTGCAGCCACGGCTCCTTGGACATGGGGTTGCTCCTCCCAGCTGCCGCCCCTGACCTTGGATGCAGGGTTAGTCAATACAATTAAGATATGCTCACTGATAGGAGCTAAACAATTGTAGAATGTGACCACTGAAGGAGGAGACTCCCTAATGTACATTCCTGAATACTATATGTTACTCCTATCCTTTGTGTGATTTATGTTTTCTTTCTGTTGAAGAACTTTTAAGTAATCTAAATAATGTATAATTAGATGCAGAATACACACATACCCCTAAGCACACATCTTATAGATTTCAAATATGCATAATCTGAGGTTATTAAAACTCTTATAAAGATATGCACCCAGCATGTGGGGAAATGAAGGGATTTAAGAAATGTGACTGCTTCCAGTTTACTTATTCTTACTCTGATATAAAAGAAGATGAACCAGATTATAGTTTTTAATTTCTAAAGACACTACTCTTTTACTTTCTGTGCATGCATGCTGGTGCAAGCATCCAACTCTTTGTGACCCCTTGAACTGTAGCCCACATGGCTCCTCTATCCGTGAGATTCTCCAGGCAAGAATACTGGAGTGGGTTGCCATTCCCTTCTCCAGGGGATCTTCCCCAGCCAAGGATTAAACTCACATCTCCTTCATTTCAGGTGGATTCTTTACTGCTCAGCCACCAGGGAAGCCCCATGTTACTTTCTATGTGCCCCCCTTTTTAAAGAGTTTTCAGTGACATGTGCTAAATGACTTATGACATTTCCCCTCTCTATCTTAATGAAGGGCCTGGTTAAGAAGCAGAAGAAAGTTAAGACTTAAGTGATGTCCCCATTCACACTCCAGGTTACTGGGGAAATAAGTCTTTTTATGATTTTATGGATAGCTCATGCTCCCTGGCTTTTTCCTCTGTGATCATTAATGGGTGCTAACACCCACGGGTAGATGGCATAAAAGAGAGCCTGTTAAAGAGGATGTGAGAGATGTTAAAAGTTTCAGCGACCAGCCTCCTCAGTAGAAACCTCCTCTCCCATTTTAGTGACTCCTTTTAGGTGTATGGAAGTCTATATCTGAGTGTCAGATAGCTGATCTGAGAGGGCAGCACCAGGCAGTCTCATCCCTTGGAAGAGATGATTTTCTCCTGTGGAAAAGGACTCAGAAAAGATCTAAAATCTGAAATGCTTCCAGGTCAATTTCTACAGTATAAGATCAGGGGATGCTAAGGCCACTGAATATTGGTGACACCGCCTGCAACCTGATTTATCGATACATGGAAATGAAAAAAAGACAGATCACTAAACGAAAGGGAAATGAACATAAAAAGGAGATAGAGTGTGAGTAACCTAAAGCAACCTTTCTTATTTTATCATTTGTTAGGCTGACACTGTCCTCCTTTATAGAGCTAATCACAGTATAATAATCAGAGTTTTGTGTCTCTCTGCCCCACTTGACTGTAAGCCCTTGGAAGGTAGAAAGCCAGATTTCAGTATTTTTTTTTTAAATCACTTACCCCTAGATATGTCCTGATGCATGATTTTTTGGTTAAATAAAGAATGTATTTCAGAGCTATGAAACTTGTGAATCTTCTCTCACATTCTTTATTCTGGTCAGATGTCTAATCAGATGTCTTCCCTGACCAAATTTGTACCTTCTCACTCCAACAGTTTAACTTACTTCATTTTGCTCTATAGCAATCATCACTACCTGACATTATATTATACAGTTAATTCTTATTCTGTTTATTCTTTGTGTTCTCTGCTAGAATCTTACTTTCCTAATGACAGGGAACCTGTTTGCTTATTCACTGCTGAATCTCCAGGACGTAAAACAGTGTCCAACACAAAATAGCATCTCAATAAATATATAATGGCAGTTTTAGGAAGTGAAATGAAGTGAAAGTCGCTCAGTCATATCTGACTCTTTGCCACCCCATGGACTATACAGTCCATGGAATTCTCCAGGCCAGAATACTGGAGTGGGTAGCCTTTCCCTTCTCCAGGCAATCTTCCCAACCCAGGGATCAAACCCAGGTCTCCTGCATTGTGGGCAGATTCTTTACCAGCTGAGCCACAAGGGAAGCCCAAGAATACTGGAGTGGGTAGCCTATCCCTTCTCCAGCAGATCTTCCTGATCCAGGAATCAAACCAGGGTCTCCTGCATTGCAGGCAGATTCTTTACCAACTGAGTTATCAGGAAAGCTTACTCCATTAATTTCTGTTCAGTTTGGATTCCAAAGAACATCAGATAAGTTTGAAAGAAATGTTAAACACAGACCCTTAGGCAAATAAAAATTTCTTCTAATTCCAGGTTTCATTACTTCAAGTAGTCAATAAAATGTGAAGAAGAATAAAAAAAAAATAGAACAGACTTTGAGTAAGAAATCCTCTTGGCAACATCAGTATATTTTGTTTTCATTTTATCAGGAGCAGGTAGTATTGTAAGTGCTTGTTTATTTCAAAAGAGTGGTATTATATAAATTAATTTACTAGCTACAAAGTTCAGTGCCCAAAACTGACTTTTCCAGTTTCAATTATCATCATTTTCTGAAATATTTTCAAGGATATTGACTTTATGCCAGGGGTACAGAACATACTTGATGGGCTGTACATAGCACATGATTAACTAAAACGGTGCAATCGACCTCTTCATGTACTTGGCAATTATTATGCTTCTTGCAAATAAGGTTTAAAGAACAGAAAGAGTACTTATGCCCAAAAGGAGAGTATTTTCCTTGTTTTATTGAATGTCCTGGATCTAACAGCTCACTTAATGAGAATAGTCCTTAAGGTCAAAATCAAATTCTCATTCAGCACTTTTCCCACTCAGAAAAGCTTTCTACCTATCACACATCTTGAAGCATCTTGGCAATGCACTATATAGGGAGACTTAGAGTCATATTCTGCTTTTAACCTGGAACTATGAGTAGTCTCTTCATCTTCCAAATTTATCTTTACATGAGATGTATGTTATGCTTTTTTTTTTTTTTCTTCAGAAGCCCACCCTCAGGATTTAGTACTGGACACTACCAAGTGGAGATAGATATAAAATATGCTTTTACCATGGTTAAAATAGCACAAGATAACACAGTACTGTAAGACCATAATATGGACAGAAATAATAACACAAAATTCTATATGTGGACTAGGACATGATTAAATAACAACAAATGATGTGAGATCAAATTATTGCTTAGAGGTTCAGAAACAGGTAAGGAGTGAATGTTGATAACAAAGATCAGGAAAATTAGATGTTGCTGGTTTTGTTGTTGTTGGGGGTGACGGTTTCTGAAAAATTCACTGGTGTAATAGAAGGGATGTAATTCTACAAACAAAAGCACAAAGAGGAATCTTTACCATTAAGTGCAAGCTTTTACAACTCTCTATTCAATTTCCTTGTAACAGATAGCTTCTGGGAGGTGTGTTGGGTGGTGTTCGATAAGAAAGACAGCATATTGATGTTGACAGAGATGGAGTAGTTATAAACTTGGCAAGGGATTCTCATTAGTTGTTGTCTTTGTAACTTCTTTCCAACTTCTGATTTGTGAGTAGAGTTGCTATGCTGTTTTTCACACTTCTTTTTTTCTTTCGTAGCAGAGATAATATCTTTTTTGAGAGATGGAAATGTGTTTTCTATGCCTACTGCTATCACATTGGGCTTTTTCTTTCTCAACCATTTTTCTCTGTGGTGACATTTGAAAATGAACTTGCAATGTTTTCCACTGTGTATTGCAGGGGGATTATAGACAAAAACTCTTTCAAGAGATCTTGTTTTGTTCCTGCTTAGAACTGTTATCAGTTTCACACACTCTTTAGTCTTCTTATCTTTAAGTAGGATCCAAGAAGAAAAGAAAGGAGTCTCAAAACATATTTTTCAAGTTTTTTCTGACTGTTTACTATCCAAGGAGGAAGACAAACTTACTCACTTAAAACAAGTGAATCCTTTAATATAATTTTATTTGAGAGCATATAACTCTAATTATTGCTCTATCACATCATTAGGACTACTTAAAAAAAAACATATTTCAAGTGGAAATTCTTACCTCTGCTCTCAAAGTATATATGTATATATATATATATATGTGTGTGTGTGTATATATATATATATATATCTTATGGATCTAATGTTCATTAAAACAAAATAATCCAGTTTGTTTTTATAGTGTCATTTATTCACAGAAATATAATATAAAAAAGGAGTTACTGGTTAAAGGGGAAAAATCATATAAATCCATTTGTGTTTAACGCATCTTTATACATAGATTATTCTAAAATAATTTGTTCCTTTTATCCCACGAGGAAGATAAAATTTTTCTATTTTCATTTTATACTCTTACTTACATTTACTGAACATTCCTTCTCTATTTTCTTCAATCCAACATTATCAAATATTTGGACTGAGCAGGTATTGCAAAATATTGCTCTGATGCTTTAATACAGTAATGTAGTTTCCCTGTTTGTATATGAGTCTCTCATTTCTGAATCCAGCATTTCATATAGTTTATATGACTCCTTCCAATAACCATGGCCCGCATGTAAGTTCATGAAGCATCATTATCATTCTTTTGGTAATGAGACAAAAGCAAAAAAGAAAACTAAAAGGAATTTGATCAATGTCTATGAGAAAGGTACTTTACCTTAACTTATGGCTTCTCTTTTCTTTTCTTTTTTTACTGTGAGTTTCTTTTTTTAATATAAATTTATTTATTTTAATTGGAGGCTAAACCTCTCATTAGTTCAATACTCCCTTTATTCCCAGCAGTTTGCAATGTTTGTTCTGGAAATACCTTGGAGCACACATGGATCCAAACCAAATCCCCTAACTAAGATTGTAATAAATAAGAACACAGAGAGTTTAAAGCAAATCAGCCAAGATCATAGAGCTAGTTAGCAAATTAGAAATAATAAATTATTCAATCTAGTCTTGACTTCTCTTTCTGTGAAATAATTTCAGATATTTTGGAGTTTTCAAAAAACCAACAACTACTACCTAGAACATATATACACACAAGCCAAATAAATACCAGATTTGTAAAATTACATTAGCAAGACATTTAGTTGGATAGTTTACTAATGACCCATTTACTAACTTAAAGAATAATTCTAGAAACATTTGTCTTTGGAATACTCCATATTTTTTAATATGTAAGGATTTTCGGGGAGAGTTTCATTTCTGTCAAGCACATACCTTGACATAATAACCCACCTGAAGAGCTGGTTACTGTCAAGAACTCACATGTTGAAGGATTCTTGAAATCTCATTAATGTGACAGACAATAACATCTCTATGATATGAATTTGAACTCTCAAATGTTATTCACAAAAATTGGTCATGATCATGCTTTTGGAGCTATTGCAGCTGAGCATGATAGTAATATACAATAGAAAGGGGAAAAATGAAGGTCTATGAATGTCTCAATTATAAGACTTTTCAAAGCTTAACCCCACCTGCTCAGGGCTGGCCTGGCGATCTGCTCGATCTCTTTGGACCATATGAAATGTGATTGACAGACAGGTGGTGTTCTACAACCAATAGTTGAGTGACCAGGGTGTATAGGCATTGCAGGGCAGCAGGGACTCACTGCCAGACCTGATCCTCCTGGGGCACATTTCTCTGTTCAGTCAAGGCTGTGGACTTGGGACCAGACTGGGAATATTATATTTGCAATGGCTAACACACACATGGAAGGACTGATGTTGAAGCTGAAACCCCAGTACTTTGGCCACCTAATGAGAACTGACTCATTGGAAAAGACCCTGATGCTGGGAAAGACTGAAGGTAGGAGGAAAGGGGATGACAGAGGATGAGATGTTTGAATGATATCACCAACTCAATGGACATGAGTTTGGGTAAACTCCGGGAGCTGGTGATGGACAGGTCACCAACTCAATGGACATGAGTTTGGGTAAACTCCGGGAGTTGGTGATGGACAGGAAGGCCTGGCGTGTTGCAGTCCATGGGTCGCAAAGAGTTGGACACGACTGAGCAACTGAACTGAACACATACATGGTACACGAAAAGGTAGGTAACATCGCTAATCATCTGGGAAGAGCAAATTAGAATCACATGAGATATCACTTCACACCTGTCATAATAACTAGTATCAAAGATACAAGAGAAAGGTACGGAGAAAGTAACCCTTGTGCACAATTGGTACAAATGCAAATTGGTGCACCCACTATGGAAAAGCATATGGAGGTTCTATAGAATTTTAAAATATAGCTATATGATCCAGAAATCTCACTTCTGAGTATATATCTAAAGAAAACAAAATATTATCTCAAAGAGATACCTTCACTCGTATATTCTTTATCAAAGTGTTAGTCACTCACTCATGCATGATTCTTTGCGACCCCATGGACTGTAGCCTGCCTGGCACCTCTGTCTGTGGGATTTTTCAGGCAAGAATACTGGAGTAGGTTGCTATTCCCTTCTCCAGCAGATCTTCCTGACCCAGCAATCGAACCCAGGTCTCCTGCGTTGAAGGCAGGTTCTTTACTGTTTGAGGCACCATGGAAGCCCCAGACATGGGAACAACCTAAATGTCTAATAATGGCTGAATGCATAAAGGAAATGTGGAGTGGGTGTGTGGGTGTGTGTGGGTGTGTGTGTGTGTGTGTGGGTGTGTGGGTGTGTGTGTGTATAATGGACTATTATCTATCATATACTTGGGATGCAAGGAGATCAAACCAGTCAACCCTAAAGGAAATCAGTCCTGGATATTCATTCGAAGGACTGATCCTGAAGGTGACGCTCCAATACTTGGCCAACTGATGCAAAAAAACTGACTCACTAGAAAAGATCCTGAAGCTGGGAAGGATTGAAGGCAGGAGAAGAAGGGGACGGCAGAGGACAAGATGGTTGGATGGCATCACTGACTTGATGGACATGAATTTGAGCAAGCTCTGGAATTTGATGATGGACAGGGAAGCCTGGTGTGCTGCAGTCTATGCAGTCACGAAGAGTTGGACATGACTGAGTGAGCTGATATATAACAGTATATTTTAGTATTTGTTCTTTAGTCAGTAAGTCATGTCTGAGTATTTTGTAACCCCATGGACTATAGCCCACTAGGCTGTTCTGTCCATGGGATTTTCCAGAGAAGAATAGTGGTGTGGATTGCCATACCCTCCTCTAGGGGATATTTCTGACCCAAGGATCAAACCCATGTCTTCTGCATTGGCAAGCAGATTCTTTACCACTGAGTAACCAGGGAAGCCCATATATTAGCATATCTATATATATACACAATGGAATGTTATAATGAAAATTATATATTCAAAAATATATAAATATATTATTTATAATTATATAAATATATAAAATATAATAATTATATAATTATAAATATTCATTTATTTACAATGAATATTATATAATAAATATTATTCAGGCATAGAAAGAAGGAAATCCTGCCATTTGGTGACACAGAGATGAACCTTGAGGGTATTATGGTAAGTGAAATAAGTCAGACATAGAAAGACAAATACTATATGATCTCATATGTGGAATCTAAAAGCATTGTACTCCTGGAAACAGAGTAGAATCCTGGCTGCTAGGGATTAAAGGCTGAAGGAAATTGGTAACTGTTGGGTAGAAACTTTCAGTTACAGAAGCAATGAGTTCTAGGAATCTAATGTACATCATGGTGACTTTAGTAAACAGTACTGTGTTGTGTACCTAAAAGTTGCTGTGAAAGAGTTTTAGTGTTCTTACTATAACAACAACAAAATGGTAAGTTACGTGAGGTTAAAGATGTGTAACCATTTCCCTGTGTATATGTGCATAAAATCATCACATTGTATAACTTAAACTTTTAAAATGTTGTGTGTCAGTTATATCTCGGTAAAGCTAAAAAGGAAGCAAAACAGAAAAAAACAGAATTACAGTATTTTCACCATAGAGTCCTGTCAGAGATAGTGGAGGAACTCTTAACTCATGTTAACCTTGCATGTGTTTCTGGGAAACACAGTCATTCAGAAGATGGAGTCATTCTTTTTGTGAAGAATAATACGTACCACTTTGCTGGTATATATTGCTTACTAATTTCCTAGAGGATAAAAGGAGTAGGGAAAATTTGCAAGGGGAACAGGAAGTGTATAAATAGATTTTCCTGGCAAGGATACTGGAGTGGGTTGCCATTTCCTTCTCCAGGGGATCTTCCCAACCCAGGGATCGAACCCAGGTCTCCTGCGCTGCAGGCAAATTCTTTACCAACTGAGCTACAAGGGAAGCCCATATAAATAGATAGTAACCAAAAAAGCCTCAGTGTAAACTTGTGGGATGTTACTCACTAATGTCAAAATTAATAGTTGGATTGAAAGGGAATAAATTGTGGGGAAGATGGTGATGTTATTTGAAAAAGACTGTAGGTAAACTGAGGTAATCTTGTGAGGTAGTACTGAGCAAGACACATGGGGCTTGTGGACGGGAGATGGGCCTCAGCAGAGTAAAGGAATTTTGTCAGTGAAGGAAGAGAGGAAATTCTGGAGAGTTACAGGTGGTCAGCAGTCCCAGACTAAGGAGTGTGATCTAGATACAAGAGAGTGTGAGATGGCAGGGTAAGCAGCAGGCAGAGGAAGTAGTATTATATATCAAAGATATTCCATGTGCCAGTTAATAGGCCAGGAAAGTCACATTTACTATCTCACAGAAATATTCGTAGTGGCCCTTTAAGGCCTATTTTTTCCCAAATCCATATCCATGCTCTGTTTTCCCTTAGAGTTCAAGCCCCTGTCAAAGGCCAGCCCTGCCATTTGTGCTCTGGATCCCATCACCTTCATTTCTCTTTTGACTGAAACATTTTCAGTGGCATTCAAACATGCTCTGTTCTTTCCTGTTTTAAAGAAACAAGCAAATGAAACTCTCAAGCTCCAATTCTCCCTTATCTACAGTCCTGCTTCTCTCTCCCTATCCTGGAATAACTTGAAAGCATTTTTCACAATCGTTGACTCCATTTCCCCCTCTCTCACTGGCTTGTGAACATAGCTAGGGGTGGAGGAAGGGGAACAGACTTTTCCTTGAGGCAAATTCTACAAAAGTATTTTGCTGTCATAATGGTTGTTAAGAATATGGTGAAACATTTTTAGAATAAGCTCTGGGAAAGCATGGCCATGAAAGAGAGAAATTCATCAACAGTTTTCCATCTTTTAAAAATGCAGATCCCCCAGCAACTGCCCCAAAGCGGTCCCTCTGATCAGGACACATATCATGCTCACACTTCTGCTATTGAATCCACTGGAATCTCACCCCCATCCATTCCAACCAAGTGAAACAGCTTTTAGTGAAGTCACCCGTGACCATTGTGGTATAAAATCCACTGGTGACTTCTCTGTCTTCATCTTAACATCTTGCTTATATCTGATCTTGTTAATCATGTCTTCTTGAAGCACTGTTTCTCCTGGATTGCTTGACATTATACTGCCCTGGTTTTTCTCCCACTTTACTCTCTAATCATTCTCACTCTCCTGACCTTTATGTCTTAGACTGCAGGGCACTGAGGCAGAGGAAGCACGCATGGTGTTTGGTATGTCATCACACTATTTTGTAGAAAAGCACAGTGTAGTTACATAATCTTCTCAAGGCACACAATTTGTGAGTGAACCTCCACTACCCTGTGTCCTGATGCCAGAAGGTTAATTGTCTACATCTTGCTTTAAATTCTAGTTCTTTCTTTGCACCTTTGCCTTCTGTCTGTGTTTTATATCCCTGTAGGAATGTACCCTTTGAAATTTATCATTCTGAATCCCCATCTTACTTAAAGTAGCAGATTAAAAAAGAAAGAGAGGGAATATAAGATAGGTTCAGTATCTACAAACTACAATGTCCTATCAGAGGAAAAAAATCCACATTTCAATAGTATGAGGAAATAGGATTTCTGTGACTTAAAGATGAGAGTGGGTAATTCATAAAGATGATTAAAAAAATAAAATACATAAACTTGGCTTAGGGGGTAAGTTCTACATATGTCTCCAATTGTGCAATCATTAGCAAGAGAAAAGATTGATTTAGTTTAGTAAAAGATTCAAAAGGGCTGTTACTAAGAGTAATGAAGTTATGCTTAAAGAAACCAGAGAGGATACAATGGAAATATTAGAATAAACATGTGAAGTGAGCCATGGAAAGTCCCTTAAGGAGAGCCTTTACTAGTAAAGGGAGGCCAACTCTATACAATGATATAAGCAGCTCTTTTGCTAGATCAGTGACATCCTCAACTCCAAATCTGCACAACAGCAAATACTATATCTCTGTCTTGTGTGGCTTTCAAGGGGATGGCAGTACCTGTACTTCCCAGCATATCTATCAGTGGGTTCTAGGTCAACTTTTGCCTGTAGTTATCCCTTGGTCTTTTAAAGACAATGATTGCCAGCATTTTTTCCCACATCAGAGCACATAAAGAATAAAATGTGTGTGTGTGTGTGTGCATGTGTCTGACAGATATCATAGACCAGCAGATACTCTGGTTGCCTCAGATTCTGTTCAACCACCCCAAGGAGTAAGGGGATCAATGTGTTGGCTAACCTGGAACCCATTCTTAGCAAACCAGTGTTCTTCAAAACACTGATCAGGGAAAGCTGTCCTAAAACCTTTTGTTTAGGCAAGGAAGGTAGCCAGTTACCAATTTCCAATCCACTCTTCCATTGCCCCTCCTTCACTACCTTTTTATGACTGCTGTGAAAAAAGTCCCTCCTTCTTTTCCCTTTCCCCATTCCCTTCTCTAACCAGTTATTGCTTTAATATTATAGCCCAAATAATTTTTCCCCAAATCCTTACAATGAGGAATCAGAGCCATGGTTATTATTCATTGTTCAATTCTAAGCCATGACCGACTCTTTGCGACCCCATGGACTGCAACACACCGTGCTTCCCTGTCCTTCACTGTCTCCTGGAGTTTGCTCAAACTCATGTCTCTTGAGTCAGTGATGCTATCTAACCATCTTATCCTCTGCTGTCCCCTTCTCTTGCCCTCAATCTTATCCAGTATCAGAGTCTTTTCCAATGAATTGGCTCTTTGCATCAGGTGACCAAAGTATTGAAGATTCAGCTTCAGCATCAGCCCTTCCAATGAATATTCAGGTTTGATTTCTTTTAGGATTGACTGGTTTGATATCCTTGCTGTTCAAGGGACTCTCAGGAGTCTTCTCCAGCACCACAGTTTGAAAACATGAATTCTTCGGTGCTCAGCCTTCTTTATGGTCCAACTATCAGTTTATCTTTAGGAGACAGTTGGGCATTTTTCTTGTTCTCTAGGTCAGGAGGCATCTGAGTTTACTCTTTACATATTCAGATGGATGGGAAGCTATTGCCATAGAGTTTTTAAACTGACTAATGAAATTTTGCCTGCCTCATATTTTGGTTGTTCTTTCATCATGGAAATAGCCTCAGTTTCCCAACCACCATCAAATAGTTATAATCTCTTTGAAATTGTCAAGTCTAATTAGTAATAACACACTAAGACTAGAGTTACTAAGTCTAATTTTATGAATATTAACTGCAGTACTTTAATTATGTATTTCTCATTGTATGTATACCTAGGGTTGCATACTGTTTAAAAATTGGCAAAAGAAATCACTCTTAGAGCAATTAGTCAACTTGTAATACCCAGGCCTCTAAATGCATTAAACCTTGTACTCAGAATACTTGAGAGGAAGCTCTAAACACTTATTAGGATAACAAAACAATGGAGAAGATAGTCTTTACCTATGAGGGAGTCAGTGGGATACGTGGAAAGTGCACAGAACCAAGAGTTAGGAATAATGGACTCTCTCTGGACCTGATTTTGTCATTTGCAAATATTGTGGGTTTAGACCTACTGGAACTTCCTGAGTCTTAATACTATTTTAAGTAGTATTTGAATAGTATTTTTAGATAAATGAGCTTTATTTACATGGTGATGTGAATTTGAGCATGTCCCTCCATTCCATCTTCTAAACCCACTAACTTGATATTAAAAAAAGTAAAAAAAAGGAGGAAGGAGAGGGTGGGATGAATGGAGAGAGTGCATGGAAATATATACCCTACCATGTGTAAAATAGATAGCCAATGGGGATTTGTTCTATGATTCAGGGAACTCAAACGGGGGCTCTGTAATAACCTCGGGAGGTGGGATGGGGTAGGAGACCCAGAGGGAGGGCACTGATTCATGTTGCCTGATTCATGTTGATGTATGGCAAAAAGTAATACACTATTGTAAAGCAATTATCCTTCAATTAAAAATAAATATTTTTTAACAAAGAGAGAAAGATAAAGAAAATTATAATCCACTATCATAGATGAACACAGAAGCAACAACAACAAACTAAAAAGGCATAGCTTACCAAAGGATAAAACCACCTCAGTTGGTGAGGCGATGACACCAAACAAGAGATGGCAAAAAGAAAGTTGGAAGTTGAACAGCAGATGGACAAGTGTTATGCTAATTCAACAGACCTTGAATAAGTGAAACCTAAGTCTACAAAGTAGGGGGGTTGGGAAGCAGGAAGCAGTCACATTTTTACCAGAGAATCCCAGAAACTTTCAAAACTAGGAATATCAAATAGTTCTTCAGACAGGGCATAGGATGAGACTGAAAAGAGGCTGCCTGATGCAATGCCTGAAAACAAGGAGTTAGACCCTCATCCCAGGTCTTTTTCTCATCTAGTCCCCTCCACCCCTGGCAGTGGCTTTCCCTCCTCTCATTCTGGTTGGAGACTAAATGTTTCCTCTTTGAAGAAGTTTAACCACTCAGGCTCTGTACTAAGAGACACCAGGTCCAACCAAAGACAGAGGAGATGCGTTATGATGAAAGTAAGGAAAATAAGAGGATGTCTACATATTAAACAGTAAATTTCCAATCCCCTTTCCATACTCCAGTCCAAGAAACTGGCAGCCATGTTTCTAACCCAGTATATACTGAAGCAGGAGGATAGAGAGCTCTAAGAGAGATTCCTCCAAGAATATGACATTGATAGCATACTGATATCTTTGAATGCATATTCAGATGAGGTTTTTTGATTCTTTAGAGAATTGGGATGAATTAATTTTGGTGCATAAAAAAACTAAGGAAATGAAAATATGAGACAATTAATGAGGTCCAATTTTTTTACATAGTACAAGAAAAAGGTAATTAAAAAAAAACTGAGCAGCTCAACTATAAATAATGTTATATAATCATAATAGTGCAAACATTGTATTGACTTAGCCATATGTGGTGTATGTATTGGATGAAGGGAACATTTAGAAAAGCTGTATTCTCATAATAGAATTTAGCAGATAGTTTTTTAAATTGAAAAAAAAAAAGTTAAATAACAGTGTAAGTATATAATTTAAACAGGAGGAGGTAAACATCAGAAGAAATAGAGCAAGGATTGGATGTGGTTTGCTTTTTGGAGAGGATGGTGTAGGGACTATTCTTGTCAATAGAAGCTTAGTAGTCATGTAGTAGTAGTAGTTTACTTTTTAAAGTGGGACATTTGTTAGTAAGTTTGAAATTTTTTTAAGAATTAAGTTTGACTGAATAGCCTTTGATGTCTCCTCCTTTGAAAGTTTGGCTTTGAAAACTTGAATACTTTCTTCTCCCAAGAGCTTGAGCCTTACTCTCATTCATTAGATTAGATGCTAAGTAGGAAGAAAGTAAGTACATTAAGTCTTCCAGGCTCTCATGTGCTCCATAGTATATGAAGCACTCAAGTTACTCCCGTGAATAATTTACTCAGTACTCTGTAATAGTCTATAGGGAAAATGCATCTAAAAAAGAGTGGATATACATATAACTTATTGACTTTGCTGTACACTTGAAGTTAATACAACATTATAAATCAATTATACTCCACTAAATTTTTTAAAAATAGTTAACAACAACAACAAAATACAATTAAAAAATCTGTGAACGTACTCCTTGCCACAGATGTATGGCAGTTTTTACTTTGGCTATTGCATGAACATATATGTGCTTCTTCTGAAAAATAGATGGAAAGCAAATCTGAATAAAAAAAACAACCAATAAGTGAAAACCAACATGGAGAGTAGTAGTCTGACTCGGGAAAAATTTTTTTATGTCACAGAACCAATTGACCCTCACCCATGTCCCAGAGTGGGATGAGTTGTTCTCATCTTAATTTCTCCCTGGATTACAATTTGTATATCTTTCTCTTTACCTGGTTATTGGTGTTTAAAAAATTTCAGTTACCCTTTCTTATAGTTATCACTGGCAGTAACGCTGAAATTCCAGATTGAACTTGTCTCTCACTTCTTGGTAAATCCAAGTGCTGATTCTTCTCTGTCTCTCATTCCTATCTTTGTGCAGTCCCTGCATCGTATCCAATGCCTTATAATAAGAAATAAATTATATTTGACTCACTAAGAACTTGTTATAATTTTAAATGCAACAGGTTGGTGACCATCAAAATGGAGTGTAAGTCTTGCTTACTGGTAGGTTTGAACATAGTGTTATTTCCTTTTGTGTTCTAGTTGTTCCTCTGATAGATGCCATCCATCTTTCATTGTGCATTTTCCACTGTTTTTACTCTCCTAAGCATTAAGGCATTTTTGGAGTGTCAGACCTAGTAAAAGACCAGCACAAACAATTTGTCTCTGGGGCATTTCTTCATCTCTCTTAGTCTTCTCCCTTTCTCCTATTTGTTGGATCAAATCTTTTCATATGATCACAATTCTCATCCTGTCCTCTCCTTTACTCCTGAATATCTAGAGATTCCTGCTATGATTTCTTCACATGTGGGGAAGCATATCATATCCAGACCTATATTGTCCTCTCATGTCTAACACAATGTAACTGTCTACATTTCAGTCCAGTGTGGACTATGTTCTCTCCTAGGGAATTAGGACTGAAAGCCTAATTTAAGTGGTAAGGGTTAGAGATTTCTTTAATGTAACTGTCTTCCCTGGTAATAGGTGTACCTTAATAGGCTGCTTCATTCTACATCATCTAAAGAAAGTACAGGTGGCTGTGTTTGTCTGTGTTTAGGAGAGGATGTAGTGTAACAGATGGCACAGGAGAAAGGGGAATGAGAGGTGTTTCTGGTGCCATTTATATCTCATCTTATACAGGGACTTGTATGCTTTCCTCATATAGAGAGTTCCTTTTTTGAAGTTAGAACTTAATTTGAATATTTTAATTTTTGCTTGGAAGATGACACATTTATTTGTCACCATTTATTATTATATCAGAATATTATTACAACTTTGGTAACTTGTATTTTCTTCAGACTTCCTTTTGCTTTCAGACCTCTAATAATTCTGAACATTTTTTGTATGTTTGACATGCCATTTTACCCTATGTAAGACTAGTGTGTTGTTTAGCCAATAAAACAGAAAAAAGGCTTTTATTTTATTCTAAGTAATTAATCTAGTTATTTATTTTTGTCAAGAAGGGGAATTCAATTCCCTGAAATATTTCTTTCTGGTTAATAAATTTTGATATTAGCTTGGGTATTATGGTTTTCAGTCCAGCTGCTAATGATATAAGATTCCTATGCTCCAGAGAGAAGATTTTAGAAGTAATTAAGTGTGAATACCTCCTCATTTGCTTGTCTTCTATTATAACAAGAGATTTCTTTTTTATTTAAAAGTGCCAGCTCTAGCCTAATTCTTTTCAGAGTGAGCACTTTACAGTTTGTGAGTAGGCCATGGAGTCTACCCTGATTAAGTCAGCATACTTTGGAAAAAGAGAAGGGATGATGCAAAATGGGGTGTGTGTGAAGTTGCTCAGTCATGTCCAACTCTTTATGACCCTATGGACTGTAGCCCGCCAGGCTCCTCTGTCCATGGGATTCTCCAGGCAAGAATACTGGAGTGGGTTGCCATTTCCTTCTCCAGGGCATTTTCCCAACCCAGGGACCAAACCCGGGTCTCGTGCACTGCAGGCAGATGCTTTATCCTCTGAGCTACCAGGGAAGCCTGCTGAAAAATGGGGATGCTAACTGAAAAACAGCTGTCACTGTCTTTCACCAAGAAAGACTGGATGGCATCACAGGAAATCTGTGGTGTCAAATTACCGGGGTCCAGCCCTGGTGGATCCAGGGAATTCAAAGGTGGGGACGGCGTTGCGGTCCTTGGAAAAATACATATTTAATCACAGATATATAGAGAGATTAGAAACAGATAGTGTAGTAGGAAAATTAGTGGAGAAAAAGAGGCTGAATAACTTGGTTTACGTGGAATAGCATCCATGCTCCAGATGGGAACTCAGCCAGAAAAATGGGGAGCAAGAAAGAAACGACATGGGGGAATCAGTCTTTCCGGAAACTGATCCAATTTCTTTATTTTTGGGTTTGCTTATATACCTTTTGTTACACATAGGGATGAATACAGAGTCACGCGGGGGTCAGCAGTTCTAACCTTTATCAAAATCAGGTGCTTCACATAAAAAGGTCTTTGGGATTTTACATCATCTTCTGGCTGTGAGTGAGACCTGCTGACATTTTATGATCCTTTCTTTCTGATAACTAAAAAACTTATTTTTCCAAGGGTGTTTTTTCTTAATCCAGGCACCACCCTCCAAATAAAGTTACATTCCTGTAGGGTGAGGGTGTAGTGAGTTACAATCAAGAAAGGAATTTATTTAACCCAAGGTTAACATGATTAATCTTAAAGGTTAACGCTTATTTCTCCTATATGCTAGTTTTATTCATTATAAGGACAGGGAATATGGAGATTTAGCAGCAAACATCAACCCAACAAATGAAAATCCTTTCACCAATGCTCCCCTTAAGATCTATTTAGTCTTAAGATAAAGTTACATTTTACATAGCAAGGACACAGTGATTTATAACAAAGTACAGTGATCTATTACAAAAGAGAAAATTCATTAACTCAAAAAGTCTAGTATTGCTAACCTTAAAAACTACTATATTTCCTTTTTATATTCCAAATACATTGATTAATATATTCCCAGGTGCCTAAGGATGTGGAGGCCTGGCGGCAATCATTGACTCAACAATGAGAAAAGCCCTATGCTAATTAAGACTTTCAAAATACTCCAAAACTCTCTGTGCTGTTTATGGTTGAGAGGTAGTAAACAATCATGTGCTATGGATAATCCTGTCACACAAGCTAGCCTGTCAGCAGAGAGGTTTGACCTAAGACACCCTTGTCACACCCAGGGCAGGGAATTAGCAGCAATTATTGGCACAACAAATGAAAACCCTTCACCAATATAATTCCTAACCAACCCACTATACTAATAATTTCCAACTCCCCAAAAGAA
Source organism: Capra hircus (assembly GCF_001704415.2). Lineage (NCBI taxonomy): Eukaryota > Metazoa > Chordata > Mammalia > Artiodactyla > Bovidae > Capra > Capra hircus. The sequence continues at coordinate 38,916,438 of NW_017189517.1, read as the reverse complement.
TTCACCTTTAGTAAGTCTAAAACATCTCAGGCCTCTCAGATTGGGAGGCTGTAAACAATCACATATGGCCGGACGAACCTATATAGGCGGGCTAGATAACCTTCAGAGGAGTCCTTAAGCTGAAACACTCTTGTCGCGCCCAGGAATTTTTATTGCAGGTTTACTCCTTCTCCGAGAGAAATGGTTATGGGGGAGAGCCCCCCGTAAAGTCAGAGGTGTAGGTGAGAGCATAAAACAGACTCTGGTTTTTGGGTAGATGCTTGGGAACAGGGGGTTTCCTGAGGCTTGATCACGCCTTTGCGTATGCCAAGCCTCCTTCCTCATGACCTTTGACATGGGCGGAGCTCCTCATGCTGGCCCCCGGCATCAAATCATGCCTAAAACATGGTTAGTCTCGGAAAATAAACTCTTCTGAGAGTCAATAGATTGAAGGGAAAGGGAAGAGAGAACAAGAAATGGCAGATGTATAGGAAACCCAATCAAAGAATGGTGACTCAACAGCCTAAAGGATCTATTTTGGAAACAACTTCACAGACCACCACTGAGACCAAAGCTAAGGCAGAAAGGAGGTGAGGAGGCAGCAAAGTAGGGGAAGAAGGAGTAGAGACAATGCCAGGAAGAGTATCCACTGGGACAATCTAAGTAGAGATGGCAGAGGAACCAAGGCTGTGAGAGGACAAGTTAGTTCACCTTGAGTTATTAATGAGATCTTCATGTCGTGTGTCATGAGGCACTTGGTAAAGAAAGAGTTCATTTAACAATGGAAAAATCAGTCAAAGAACTGCAAAATTTTGCAGTACTACTTTTTAAAATTTTATTGGAGTACAGTTGCAATACTATTTCAATGCTTTTTCATTGCTATATTTTTTCATGCTTAGTGAACTAAATGATTGGCCTGGTTTGTTTAGGGTAGTACTATCCAACAGAAATATAATGTTAGTTATATATATTATTTGAATTTTCTAGTAGCCAAATTAAAAAAAACATTAAATTAAAGGTGAAATTAAGCTAATAATTGACATATATATTAAATATCATAATTATACCAATTGATCAGTATAAAGGATTCTTGATAAGTTATAGTACACTCATTTCTTTTCATACAAATGCATAAATCCCAGCATGCATTTTGCACTCACAGTGCATCTTAATTTACACTGCTGCTGCTGCTGCTAAGTCGCTTCAGTCATGTCCGACTCTGTGCGACCCCATAGACGGCAGCCCACCAGGCTCCCTTGTTGCTGGGATTCTCCAGGCAAGAACACGGGAGTGGGTTGCCATTTCCTTCTCCAATGCATGAAAGTGAAAAGTGAACGTAAAGTCACCCAGTCATGTCCGACTCTTAGTGACCCTATGGACTGCAGCCTACCAGGCTCCTCCATCCATGGAATTTTCCAGGCGACAGTACTGGAGCAGGCTGCCATTGCTAGGACCATTTAATGTTCTCAACAGTCATGTGTCACTAACAGCTGCCGTATTGGACAGTACAAGTTTAGAGGAACCTGTGTTTTCATCATCACGTATAAAGTTGTCTTGAAGACAAAACAAAACAGAATTTGATCAAGCTGCTAGGTCTGCACTGTCCAATACAGTGACCACTAGCAACATGTGGTAATTTAAATTTAAATTAATAAAAAATTAAAAATGTAGCATCTTGGTTGCACTAACCACATTTCAAGTTTTCTATAGCCACATTATTAACCAAATGGCTACCCTGTTAGGCACCACAGGTCTAGAGACTTAATGCTTGTCTCATCTAAACTGAGAATTAGAGAAAGATATCAAAGTTGTAGGGCATTTATATCACCCTTGATGAAAAGCAATTATCTTTTTTCATTTCATTCCAAAATCCTCTTTCAATCTGTAAACTTCTTTCTTCCCTCTCCACTTGATAAAACTTTACCATGACCTTGCCTGAATGCGTACATGTGCTAGGTTGTTTCAGTTGTGTCTGACTGTGACCCTATGGACTGTAGCCCGCCAGGTCCTCTGTCCATGGGATTCTCCAGGCAAGAATACTGGAGTGGGGTGCCAAGCCCTCCTCCAGGCAATCTTCCTGACTGAGGAGTCAAACCAGTCTCTTTATGTCTCCTGCATTGGCAGGCAGGTTCTTTACTAATCGTGCCACTACAGAGTGCAAAATTGTTCAAGAGAATCTTGAACCATTCAGTTATGTTGATACCCCTTCTCTCACAATAATTGCATTTTTTACAGGTTTTATAGGGGTGTGTGGCATCCTGTGTTTAGAATATATAGCAAATTTGAAAAGAGTGGAGGAGTGAATTTCTGAGTATGCTGACATAACTTACAAAACATATTTTTAGCTGGTGTTACGACAATTGTAGAATGTACAATTTGGAAATTAGGAAGAAACATATAGGAATACTCTTTTTCCCCTTCTCCTAAATTTTAGGCACTTTTTTCTTGTCTGTGCTCTGGGCAGTATTTTAACTTCATATTTGCAAGTCAATGGCAAGGCCTGTTCAGCACTGAGGGAATTACATAGTCACAGACAATTAGTCTTTTAAAAGGTCTGCTGCTTGGAAATTTGCCACTAAACTCAGTATAGCCTCAGTGCATAATGTAAGTTTTTAATGATTATAACTTTTCTAAATTCAGCATTCAACAAATCTTATAGTAGTGTTTTGAAATTTTAAATCAAACATAACCCAATTAGGTTGTTATTTGATTAAATTGAACTGCCACTTCACTGAAGTATTTAAATAAATCAACATTAATATGCTTTTACTATAGTAAATAAAGTTATAGCTATATAGTTGAAATGTTAATACTCACACATGGCTCTTGAAAATTAAATGCTCCCTGCACTTCGAATAACAAATCTAGTATTAATTTCAGGTAAACTATTGATTTCTTTTTATAGACCTGTGGGAGTACATTGTCCCAAAACTCTACAAGTTCTTAGTTCTTAAAAAATAATAAACCAAATAGCTGTTGTATTCTCAAGCCACTAAGTTGTCCTAAAAAAAATGGTTCTGATTAATGATATTTTCTGTCTAAAATGCAGTACTAATTGTGCCTTGAAAGAGTAGCTCAAAGAAATCTGTTTCATTCTAATAGGATAAAATTGTTAGGAGGCCTTTCAGTGCTTTGCTTCCACAATATACCGCCAAGTACTTGCACTGTGTACTCAACACTAGATATTCTATAGCAGATAGTCCTCATTAAAGGTTCACTAGTG